>NC_063434.1:1304090-1529080 GCF_020379485.1 Brassica napus | reverse complement strand
TAAAAAATCAAAAATATGAAAAATTGTTTTATGTGTATATTTGCGTCCTTCACTAATATATGATGAAGTCAAAAAATCAAAGAGATTTAACCGTTGTTGTCTTCGTTTCTATAGAAAATAGAGATTTTATAGTGGTTAGTCCACCAATTTAGGGGTATTATGAAAGTTTACTAAATTAATTGACAAAAAAAAACGAAAGGTCAATGTACCGAATGAAAGAGAGTTGTTGAGGCGGTTTATATACATTAATACAAAATGTAGATGTGGTAATAATATTTTTAAAACAAATACATAAAGATGGATATGCTTCAGTATATAGAGCATTTACCGAAAGTTCAATATTTTGGTAGGGGTCAACACATAGATTTTGAGAAAATTTTATAAAATATGAAATTTGTTTTAATGCGTAGTTGCATTCTTTGCTAAAATATGATGAATGTCAAAGAGGTTTGAAAAATTTTTGTTGTTCGTTTCCTAGAAAATACGATTTTATAGTGGGTAACCAAAATTTAGAGAATTATTATAAAGTTTACATAAACTACTTGACAAAAAATTAAAACGATGCCCTTGTACATGAAAAAGATTTTAATCTACATTAATACAACTTTAGAATGTGTTTAGAAATTTTTTAAAAACAAGCTTCATTTATGTAGAGCATTTATCAAAAAAATCAATATTTTCGTTTAGGGGGTAACAAATAGATTTTAAGCAAAAAATTAAAAAAAAATTGAAAATACTATTTTAATGCATTTTGCATTTTTCACTAACATATGATGAATGTCAAAGAGGTTGAAGTTTTTGTTTCTCCGTTTCTCTAGAAAATAGCGATTTATATTTGTTTAGTCCACCAATTTAGATAGTATTATGAAGTGTTACTAAATTAATTGACAAAAAATTAAAACGATTTCATGTACCATGAAGAAAAAGAGAGTGTAATATACATTAGTACAAATGTTGAATGTGTTTAGAATTTCAAAAAACACTAAAGATCATTAGACTTCAGTATATTAGAACATTTACCAAAAAATTCAATATTTTCGTAGGCTTTAACACATTAGATTTTGAGAGTAAAAAATAAAAATATGAAAAAAATTGTTTTAATACATAGTTGCATCTTTCACTAACATATGGTGAATGTCAAAGATGTTTGGAATTTTGTTGTCTCCGTTTCCCTAGAAGAAAATATCGATTTTAAGTGGTTTATTCCGACAATTTTAGGAGTATGTAGAAGTAAGTAGTTTATGAAGTTTTTACTAAGTAATGACAAAAATTAAAATGATGCCCATGTTTATGAAAGAGAATTTAATATACATTAATACAAATGAGTAGAATGTGTTTAGAAATTTAAACAACACTAAAGATCATAAGCTTCAGTATATAGAGCATTTAGCTATGTTATTATGAAAATCAACACTAAAATAACTAACTATTCAATTTTCTATCTTACTTTTTTCTTGAAGAATTATTAGATAGTAACCATTTATAAATATCATTTCATTCACCACAAAATAAATCATATATAATATAGCTTATATCATTTACCTATGTTGTTATAAAAATCAAGAAATATGGTTATATACTTCGTTATATAACTATAACATATATATAGAATAAAGTATGAATTAATTTATCAAACCAAAATTACAAATTTATCATTTATTAGTACATCGTGTATATATATTAATCGCAATTAATTATCTAAAGATTCTCCTCTGGTTATTTACTTATTATATAAAACCATCTGTTAGTGAACTAAAAACAAAGAAGACCAGCCTTGGGTTCTTGAAGCTGGACTTCTTAAGATCTCTTAACTTAAATCTAACCTGACAAGAAAAAGTAGTAATTTTTGTTAATCAAGAAAAAAATAGGATACTGACAAACGACCAACCAACTGACTAGAAAAAATCAGTATGTAGCCAAAGTTGAATGTATGCACAAGAAGAAGACAAAGATGAACATGACTTACAAGAGTCAGTGATCAGTATGTAGCCAAAGTTGAATGGGATGCATAACAAGAAGACAAAGGCCATGTTCGTTTGCTCACCCAGGTGATCCATCTGGGTGAAGATGCAAATTGATGTTCGTTTAGTGCATTATAATGCTACATCCAGATGGATCACCCAGCTGAATTTTAAAAAACTTATCTCAAATTCTCATCCAAATGAAGGTGAGTCTTGATGGTGCATCTGGATGCAGATGCATCTAGTTCAGTCAAAAAAGATAAATGATAAAAATGCCTTTTAAAATCAAAATATTATTTTCAAACCGTAAATTCAATTTTTTTGCATATACTTTTTCCCACTATAACCAAAAAATACATTTTCTCGCAAAAACGGAAAAAACACACTTTTCCGCCAAAACCGCAAGATGCATTTTTCCGCAAAAAACATAAAACACACATTTTTCATTAAAACACATTTTTTCGGCTAAACCAGTAAAACCACATTTTTCGACCAAAACCAAAAAACGCATATTCCTACCAAAACCGGAAACAACGCATTTTCTCGCCAAAACAAAAAAAACGCATTTTTCGCCAAAACCGAAAAACACATTTTCTTGCCAAAATCGAAAAATGGAATTTTCCTGCCAAAACTGAAAAACGAAATTTTCTCACCAAAACCAGAAAACAAAATTTTCCCACCAAAACCGGAAAAACGCATTTTCTCGCCAAAACCGAAAAACACAAATTTCCCGCCAAAACCAAAAACACAATTTTCTCGCCAAAACAAAAAAAAACACAATTTTCTCGCCAAAACCAAAAAAACACAATTTTCCGCCAAAACCGGAAAACAGAATTTTCCCGCCAAAACTGGAAAGCAGAATATTTCTGCCAAAACCAGAAAACTGAATTTTTCCACCAAAACCGGATAACACATTTTCCCGCCAAAACCGGAAAATGTATTTTCCCGCCAAAACCGGAAAAATGTATTTTCCCGCCAAAACCGGAAAATGTATTTTCCCGCCAAACCCAGAAAAAAACTTATTTTCCCGCCAAAACCGGGAAAACGTATTTTCCCGCCAAAACCGAAAAACGTATTTTTCCGCCAAAACCGGGAAAACGCATTTTCCCGCCAAAACCGGAAAAATGTATTTTTCCCGCCAAAACCGGAAAAATGTATTTTCCCGCCAAAACCGAAAAAATATATTTTCCCGCCAAAACCGCAAAAATAACATTTCCCGCCAAAATCGTGAAAAAAAAACTTTTCCCGTCAAAAACACTTTTTGCGCCAAAACTTCAAAACACACTTTTTCCGTCCAAACCGCAAAAACGTATTTTTCTGCCAAACCCATAAAACATATTTTTCCGTCAAAACCATAAAAATGCACTTTTTCGCAAAAAACACATATTTCCTCAAAAACCGCAAAAATATTTTCGGCCAAAACCGTAAAAATGCTATTTTTCCGCTGAAACGTAAGAAATTATATTTTAGTCATTTTATTAACAACTCCACCTAGATGCAGATGGAAGTTAAAAAATGAAAAGCAAACGAACATAGTTGCATTCAGATGATTCATCTGGATGCATGAACGAAATGAAGAAACGAACAACACCCAGATGGAGCATCTGGATGATACATCTAGATGGACCGCATTTTCTAGATGTACAAACGAACAGGGCCAAAGAGGAACATGAGTTACAAGAGTCACTGGCCATTACCTGATGATTAATTCATGTTAGAAACAAACAGATCAGACTACGTGACCCATGTTCTTCTCACATGTTCCCACGTCGTTTAACCCGAGAATTCCTCTGTTCTTGAGCTTCTCCACTACATATAGTAACGGTCAAGAACCTATAGAGCATCTCAACCAAAATATAGTATTCTCTTAAATAATTATTCATGGAGGGTTTAGATTCAGTTTTTCTGTCTGATCGAACCACACACCAGCCGGTTCGATCTGTGAGTCTTCCTTCAAGAATCCATCCACTCTCTATTAAACTCAGATCAGCCTTGAACCGGCTCAGTATCTGGAAGAGATCCTCTTCCTCAATCTCAGTTTCAGCTTCTTTCGGGTCCGAGACGCTTCTCGTTGGACTAGTGAACCTCACCGAGCTCTACGGTTGCGTCCACGAGCTACTTGAGTCTCCTTACGTGAGACACACTCTACGTCACCACCAGAAGGGGAAACTTCTAGATGAGTCTTTAAATGTATCCGTCGTGTTGCTGGACGTGTGTGAGGCTGCAAGGGAGGTGGTTGCCACGATGAGAGAGCACATGATGAATCTCAAATCAGCTCTGCGTAGGAAAGGTAGCGTAGAGAAGGAGGTTAGGGCATATGTTAACGTGAGGAAGAAGGCAAAGAAAGAAATCTCCAAACACCTCAATGGACTTAAGAAAATGGAAACTAGAGATATTTCCACAAATATAGATCAAGATCCAGCGGTAGCATCTACGAGTGTTCTGAGAGAGACGATCGAAATCTCTGTCTCGATCCTCAGGCATCTTTTGTTGTTCCTATCGACAACACCACCACCACCTCCAGCAAGGAAAATCAAGAACATCATTGGTCTTTTTCCGATTCCTTTAGCATCGAGGTCATTGGCAGATAGATATCTGGATCTGATAAAAGAAGCGAAAAATCTTGATGATGTCTTTTTAGGTTCTCTTGAGAAGAACAAGAGGAGAGATATCGTTGAAGAGAGCTTTGGTGATCTGGAGGCAGAGCTGGACTCAGTTTTCAAGTGTTTAGTCAAGAACAGAGTACTGTTCCTTAATATCCTAAGTAACTGTTGAGACCTGAGTCTTTTTTTTTTCCTCCGAGCTTTTCTTTTTGTCAATCAGATGTATACATCTTTGTCCTCAAGTTGTTTCTCTTGCAAGAAAAAGAAAACAAGATCTCAGTTTTGCACTAGTGTAAACCGATTTTTGTATCATCTAGACCTCATGTTTGTAGTACTAATGTAAAATAACAAATTAAACTCAAATTATATAATAAAATATTGATGTTAAGTTTAAGGATTATTTTGGGCATCTATAATATTATTTGTGAAGTTATTTTTTCAACAACAAAGATATCATCTAGTTAATGTTAATTTGGGTATTGTGGTTTGGGTGTCTACATGTGTGACTAATTAATGTTTTACCAATTTTTTTAAATGGTCGATAGACTGGTGATTTGCATAGGAAATACTTCTTTCAAACTTTTAAAACGATGTGCATAAAGTTGACAAATTTTATATATCAAAATATAAGAGTAAGATTACATTAGCTACTAGCTAGAGTGACGAGATTCAGTGTTCATCAATCATCACAGCTTAATTGTTTGTAGAATGGCATTTTCTGAAACACACAACTCTACTTTAGACACTTATTATTTTATTTCTTCGAGCTAGCTCTTATCCGAATGATAATTGGTGTAGGAATCTGATAAAGTTAAAGCAAGATCATTGGCAACTTTCTTTTGTTCTTTTGTAACCGATTTTCATAACATACTTTCTTCTAGCTAGTTCTTATCCGATTGATAATTGGTGTAAGATTCGTACAAGTTTAGCAAGATCATTAGCAATGACGTGGGACATGCAAGTACTCTCTTTATCTATTTCGTGAAGGAATATGTGTTTTAGATCTTTATATATTAATAAGAACATTAGCATTGCGTGATGGAACATGGAATAATTGGTGCCCACACACCTAAAAGCAAAACACAGTTCAACTAAAAATGTTAGGCTTTTTACACGTGTACCTGGCGCAAGGGACAATATACGTGGGGCAAATCCATGATATGGATATTTTGTGATATGAATCTACAAATTAAGCATAGCGTTTATACACGTGTAATAATATAAATCAATAGTAGTCTCAAGAGAGTAAACCATTGCTGGAAGATTTACTATGGTTGGTCGATTTAAAGATACCGTCTCACTTGTCAAAAAAACATCTTTTAGTTGAGAAGTCTATTTTAATTGTGTCAACTATAAAATATGATATTGCTTTCAAAAAAGAAAAAAAAACATAAAATATGATGATTCAATTTTAAATTATTTTTCAAAAACATATGCGTCTATACGAAGTCAGACATGCTAAGCGATATGATTATCAAATGTTCTTCGTTTCTAATAAATATACACGTTAGTCAATCAGATTACAAGAAAAAGTGTGTGAAATCACGCAAGTAAATAAACTCAAAACCCGTGATCCTCTTGGACGTGTCATAATGTGAGAAGCCATGCAGAGGAACTTATATAAAAACATTATTTTATTTCCCTGTACAAAAATCTCTTCGTAGTAAGCAACCTACATGAATATGATTGGATAATATAAGGTTGAGGAAGATCTGGATCTAGTAACCTACCGAGACAACTTTATGACTGTCGATACTTTTAAATTTAAATATAATAAAAATGTGTATTGATAATGTGGCGCAACCAGAGACACCACAAACGATGACTCATCAGGCTTTACTCTGTGGCCAAATAATTTGACCAATATAATAACCCGACAGCTCAGAAAGTCACAGATTTGCCAGTGATAATCGGACCAATAAAATTTAACAATTCAATTATTGTTGGTTGTATAAATATGCATGCGTACATCGAGTTGAATAAATCAGACCGATCAAAGAAGGGAAAAAACTCAAAACACCTTTATTAAAAAAACACACAAAAAAGGAGAGGAAAAAAGTGTTGAATATGACTATCAAGAAACAACTAAGATCCATCAGTTTACCTTCAAGATCACATCCGAGCACGGCAGGGATCGAGGAAGCTCTTAACAAGGTTAAAGCGATTAACACCACGGCGGGTTCTTCAGAATCAATCTTGACGGCATTGGCTGGTTTGGAGGAGCTCTATAATTGTACGGAGGAGTTTCTTAAAATGGGTTCGACTCAGCGTGTTATGTCGTCGGATGGATCAGAGTTTATGGAGGAGATGCTCGATGGGTCTTTAAGGCTAATGGATATATGCAACATCTCTAGAGACCTCATGGTGGAGACTCACGAACAAGTTCGTGGTGTTCAGTCGTGTGTCAGACGCAAGAAAATAGCCGGAGGAGGAGCTAATCAACTCGATGTCGCTGTCGCTGGCTATGTCAGATTTCGAAAGAACATGAGAAAAGAAGCTAAGAGGCTTCTTGGATCCTTAAAGAAAATCGATGTAGAGTCATGTTCATCGTCAGGGGTAAGTGATGGCCAACAAGATGAACATCTCGCGGCGGTTATAGATGCGATGAGACGAGTAGTTTCAGTTAGCGTGTCGGTGTTGAAGTCGTTCTTGGAGCTCTTGTCGGGACGACAGAGTAACATTAAGAGCAAGTTGACTTCGGTACTAAAGAAAAAGAAGGTTCATCATGAGGAGACAAAGAACGAGTTGGAGAGTTTGGATTCCGCGATATGCTGCTCTCGTGATGACGTGCAAAATAAGCTTGAAGAGGTCGAGATGAGCATTGATGGATTCGAGAAGTATCTAGAAGGTTTATTCCGAAGGTTGATAAGAACACGAGCCTCGCTTCTCAACATAATCTCTCATTAAATTCTAAATTATGCATGTAAAGTTGTAACCTTCGTAGGCATTCGACTTTAGAGAATTTGCCCGGCGGCTACGTTAGTTACATAAGATTTTGTACACTAATCAACCAGATAAATGTAGAAGATAACTAAATACATTTTTGTAAAAACAGATACAATATTGCAATTATGTATACAAGCCTTCGTGTGAAAAAATGCTATGGAACGACGAAAAAAAATTCAAATGACAACACACCAATTTCTTGATATTAAAATTTTAAATTGAAATTCGCTTAGAACGCTATTATATCAGATTTTCCAAAACTATAAAATCTAAAGATTATATCAAAATTGTACTAGAAAATCTACAACAATATATCAAAAATGAAAAATACCAGCCCGATTTAATATTTAAAATAAAGTTTATAGCCTAAAATTTACAATCAAAATGTAGCAAAAAATAGTTATACAAGAAAAACTAGTTTCAAGTTAATTTCAACCTACCAGAATTCATGATATTCTTATGTCAAATAATAATAAAATCATGATATTATTAAGTAGGCTAAGTGGATTAGGACGATGCAATTAACACGGCCCACAAACAATACTAGCTCACCTATTGATGTATATGATTTCAGTTCTCAATTTCCGGTTCATTTCGACTGAAGAAACCAATTTATATATGGCTTACCATTACATATCAATTTTCGGTTTTTAATTGGATCCAACGGACGCAACCTTCAAATGAAAAGGCGGGAGAGACCAATAGAGAGATATAGACATTAGACATAGCCGCATAGGAAGAGGTAACGGTCATAACCGTCATGTGATCAAAGAAACTATATAAACACCATTTCGGTCTCAGCAAAACTTATTACTCTCAACAAAGTCAAAATCATGAGTGATCCCGAGAAAACAAAAGTGAACACTGAGGAAAAAACTAATGAAAATTCTGATGAAAGTGATTACCTCTGGAGCGATGAAGAAGAAGAAGGGGAGATGCGCGAAATCGTTCTCGCCCTTCCCGCACTGAGACTTAGTGAAGTGGATCAGGAAACCCGCCAAAAAGCCGTCGCTGCGGCTGGCTTGTTGATTGCTGCCGCTCAAGAAGCGGCGGTGACTAAAGGCAACATGGATCAACAAGGGGTTGGTGGAAGTGGTGAAACAGCTAAGAAGGAAAAGGCTCGTCGTCCAAGGACGGTTATGTTGGACGACTTGGCAGATGTGGCCGGCGCGTCCGGTTCTAAAGCCACCGTGTCTGCTGGAGAAGAAGAGCCGGCAAAGAAGCCTAAGAAGAAAGGTTCTCCTAAGTTGATCAACCCACCTGAAGGTCCTCCTAAATGTAACGTTTGCGGGAGAAGTTTTCTTTCTTGGAAAGCTGTCTTCGGCCACTTGCGGGTTCATAGGGACCGCGGATACCTTGGCTTCTTACCTCCACCCACATTTAATGCGGCCGTGGAAGCATCTGGCGGGGATCTTGCTGCTTCTAGCGGTGGTGGAGGGTTGGGTTTAGGCACTGGGGGATTAAAAATCGATTTGAACGCTGACCCAATTGATGAGGTGAAGGAATGTGGAACTGGATCTACTCCAAAGTTTGATCTCAACAGGTCACCATCACCACCACAAGACGAGGAAGATGCGAAAGAGGACAAAGCCGGGTGAAGGCTCTGCGTGACCTAAAAACATTTGAATTTTCTATTTTCTTGCTTAATTTAAGTTTCTGCATGTGTGTTTGCATGCAAACATTATTCTTCCTTGTCCACATTGTTTTCTTCGGTTTGTTTCGTTAAAGTAATTACACAGTAACTACATTCGTATGATTTTATTTTTAAGAACCACATTATTCATATTGTTGCTTCGTAAATTATCTTGTTTGCAAATCTATTGTTGTAGTATTTTAATATTTGAAAGTTGCAGCACTGGAAAGGATTGTTCAATACGTGAGAGTCTGAGACCGAATTCTTTACAGCATTTTTAGGCATGCGGCTACAAGTTAATATGTTTCTGTTTAATAATTTTTATTTTTTTTCCTTTTTCATACTTGTCGTCATTAGACAAGCAAAATAAAAAGTAAAATTTTCTCTGACGTAAACATGTGAATTATATTTATGAGAATAAAAAACTTAAATATTAAAAACAATCTTAAGTAAATTTTTATATTCTAATGGATAAAACGAAAAAATAACATTTCATTATTAAATGTAAATTAAAAAAATAAAATAAAGAATTTGGTTGGATATGTGAACATATGAATACTATAATTTGCACTGATAATAGAAGAAATGAACGTGAGTTATGTTTACAAGAAAAGACTTGTAGCGAAGCAAAACACACACATTCCATTTCTTCGCCGCTGTGAGATACGGAGTATATCCTAAGCGGCGGTAAAACTTCGTGATATTATGTCAACAAATTGAGCAAACGTAAACAGTTCAAATCCACATATAGTATGTAAATGGGGCAAATCTAAATAGTTCAAATTCACATATAATACATGAATAATATTAAAAATTATATGCATATTGATATGTGATAATTTTTTTTTCGTAAAAAACTTTTAATACCCCTGGAGTATTATATGCATATTGATATAGTATATGTATTGATTGATGAAAGCTGGCTTCATACTCATTGAATTACAAACATAAATGCAACATAATGAATACCAGTATTTCATCTGTTCTTAGTTGCCACAAGAACGGCTGTTATTTCTATAGTTTTGCGGAATGATTGGTACTTAAGTAACTGTTAAAAAGCTCATTTCTACGATCAAATACATCAGTGGTACGTATAAATGTTTGCAACTAGCAACCATACAATCTCAAATCATATGCTCCTCTTACACGTGTGGTAATGCAAGAACGCCATGCATTAGGCAATCATATAGAAACATTAGTCTATTTTTTGACGAATATCTCTTTTCATTATTTAGAAAAACTACATAGGAGGAGGATCTGGATCTCGCTACCTACCGAGACGATTTGGTGACCATTGTTTATTTGAATAACTCGAAAGGTCAATTTAATAAAAAAATGAAAACGCTCGAAAGGTCGATTGATTATGTGGCGAAACCGGAGGCATTACAGACGATGACTAATTAGGCTTCATCTGTTGCTAAATAGGTTGACCAATGAAATCGTCCGACAGCTCAGAGTGTCACAAACTTGCCAGTAATAAGCGGACCAATCAAATTAAAAATTCGATAATTGTTGAAGGTTTTTTGGTTGATGACGTTACAAGACTCTATGCTATATAAATGCATGTGTAGGGCAAGTTGTATCAAGCAGATCGACCAAAAGAGGAAAGAACAAAAAAAAAATACATTTCTCCACACAAAAAAAACTCGAAATAAAAACTCAAAACTATGGCGAATATGATCATTACGAAACAATTAAGATCCATAAGTTTACCTAAAGGGTCGCATCCAAGCACGAGTGGGATCGAGGAAGCTCTTAACAAGGTTAAAACGTTAAACTTCTCCACGAAGAGTTCGTCCGAGTCGATCTTGACGGGGTTGGCTGGTTTGGAGGAGCTCTATGATTGTACGGATGAGTTTCTAAAAATGTGTTCAACGCAACGTGCCATGTCTTCCGTTGGATCAGATTTCATGGAAGAGGTGCTCGATGGGTCATTGAGACTAATGGAAATATGCAGCGTCTCGAGGGACCTTATGGTGGAGACTCAGGAGCATGTTCGTGATCTTCAATCATGTGTTAGAAGGAAGAAAGTAGCCGGAGGTGGAGAAGACCAACTAACCGTTGCTGTCTCGGGTTATGTCAAATTTAGAAAGAACATGAGGAAAGAAACTAAGAAGCTCCTTGTGTCCTTGAAGTCCATCGATGGAGGGTCAAGTTCATATGATCATGAAGACGAACATGTTGTGGCGGTTATAGATGCGATGAGACGAGTGGTTTCTGTTAGTGTATCCGTGTTGAAGTCTTTCTTGGAGGTATTGTCGGGACGACAAAGTAACTTAAAGAGCAAATTGGCTTTTGTACTAAAGAAGAAGAAGTGTAATCTTGAGGATGCCACGAACGAGTTGGAGAGATTGGATTCCGCGATTAGGGGAGAATCATGCACTCGTGATGATATACAAGAGAAGCTTGAGGAGGTTGAGATGAGCATTGGCGGGTTCGAGAAAAATTTAGAAGGGTTGTTTCGAAGGTTGATAAGAACACGAGCCTCGCTTCTCAACATAATCTCTCATTAGAAGCATTTTAAAGTATGTAGACCTCGTTGGCATTCGACTTTAGAGAACTTGCCGGAGGGATGCATATCTATGATTTTTGTATACTAATTAAACTGATACATGTAGAGAGGCATTTGCCAAAGAAAATAGAAACAGTTTTGCAGTTATTACCTTTAACAAAAAACTTTGCTGTTATATATCCATGAACGTTATGAAACAACTTAATAGCAATCTGGTTGCTATACTAATTTTGACATAATTCTGTAAAACGAAATTTTACTTCTTTTTATAAATTTGAACCACTCGTTAAAATACAAATGATTACGAGATTCTTAGAGCATCTTTAAACCTACTCTATTTTTCACTTTAAAATGAGAAAAAATACAGTATGAAATAAACAATGTTCCAATCTTTTCATATTTTTATTCTATAATGAAGTAAAAGATAGATTTGCTACATAAATAAAATAATTTTTTTTGTTCATTGCTCTACTATGGAGTAAAAAATAAAGTATGGTTAAAATATTTAACTTTATATTCTATATTATTTCATTCTGAAAAAAAATAAAATGTTATATTGGAAATGTTATTATAAATTTCTCACAAGCTTTGAAAACCTCATTATATTCACTTTCTTCCTTTCTATCATCATTTTTGTATATCATAAAATACTTATATGAAATACTTTCAATATATAGAAGTGTGCTAACTTAAGACTCATGCGATCGATAAGATCATAATTATATACTGGATAATGTATAAAGTTATACTGAATAGAAAAGAGCGATAAGGTCAAAATTTTATATATGGTAAAAAAATTAATATAGTATTGAACAATAAATATAAAATCACATAAATTATCGCATATAAGTCAAATCAATTACACATAATTTCCTAAAATCTCTGTATAGAGTTAAATATGGAAAACCTTCCAAATATAGACAGGCCAAGCTTTGTAAGTTAGTTTAGAAAGAAAGGCTCAAGACAAAGGTCCAGCCCATTACATCAAACGCAATTACATTATCAAGTGAAGCTAAATAAATGATTAGGCGTTGCTTAGGATACTCCTTCGGTTCGAGACTAATGAGTAACGCGTGTCAAAGATAAAACGGCTATATTTGACAATGTCAAAAAAAGGTAGTCCAGCTAATAGAGTAAGTCGGTGGGTTCTCGTGGGACCCAATAGAGCGTTAATCTCATTGGACCCGTTACATACACACTCACACCTTCCTTCTTCAGTCATCGTCCTCCAGTGTCAGAGAAGAAACGGTGGTGGTGAGAAAAAAATGACGGCGGCCGGAGTAGCCTCGGTTCAGACGAAGAAGCTCCTCAAGTTCAGCCTTTCTCTCTTCCGCCGCGGCTTTAACTCCTCCAAATGGTAAAATCTTGAACATTCTTATATAGATTCTTTCCATAAATAGCAAGATCTGATGAATCTGTTTTGGTCGGAAAATAAAGCAAAACGGCGGCGAAGATGGCTGTAGCTAGAATAAAGCTTCTGAGGAACAAGAGACAAGTTGTGGTGAAGCAAATGAGACGTGACATCGCCCTTCTTCTTCAGTCCGGTCAAGATGCCACCGCTCGAATCAGAGTATTTCACTTTCTCTCTTGTCTGAAAGACCAAAGCTCTTTACCCTTTTCTATTGTCTGAAAAAAAAGACCAAAGCTCTTTACTTTTTTTCTATTGTCTGAAAAAAAAAGACCAAAGCTCTTGACTTTAATGTTTCTCTAGCACAAGCAACTCAATCTCAATGGCAATTCAGGTTGAGCATGTGATTAGGGAGCAGAACATCTTGGCGGCTAACGAAATCATTGAGCTTTTCTGTGAACTCATTGTTTCTCGTCTCACTATCATCACAAAACAAAAGTAATGTTTCATATTCAGTTTCAAAGTTTGTGTCTTTTTTACCTAAAACTCAATTTGGGTTTCTCTTCTCTCATTTAGGGAATGTCCTGTGGATCTGAAGGAAGGCATTGCGAGTTTGATATTCGCTGCGCCAAGGTGCTCGGAGATACCTGAGCTTGGAGATCTGAAAGACATCTTTGGGAAGAAGTACGGAAGAGATTTTGTTACCGCTGCTACTGAGCTGCGTCCTACCTGTGGCGTGAACCGGATGGTAAGGGAGAGAGAGAGTTCATTCATGATCTCTGATTGCTTAAACAATGACATGAGGTTTGATGACTCTTGTGATTGTTTTGTAGTTGATTGATAAGCTTTCGGTGAGGCATCCTGGTGGAGAATTCAAACTGAAGATCATGAAGGAGATTGCAAAGGAGTTCCAGGTTGATTGGGACACTGCAGAGACTGAGCAAGAACTTCTCAAACCTCAAGAAGAAACCATTGTATGTGTCTTCTCTTAATCTCTCTCATTTTTCTTCTTTCTTTGAATTATAATCTTGAACACATGTAATGTTTCTTGTATGAGAGCAGGATGGTCCACGTGCGTTTGTTAGCGCATCAAGCTTACCAGTGAACCGTGCTTCTGACGATCCCATTGATCCGACCAAAGCTGTCCCGAGGTACATATTCGTTTTTGTTTCAACAATGTTCAGAAAATGTAAGTCCTTATGTTGTGTTTTTGTTTATTCAGATCGAGTAGTAGCATGAGCAGCATCAACACGCATTATCATGACACCGAGTCAGCAGCTGAAGCAGCAGCTGAATTAGCCAAGCAGGCGGTTGCAGCAGCACAAGTAGCCGCCTTGTTAGCTAATAGAAGAGACAGCAACAGCAACAAGGAGTTCTCTGTATCCTCCTCCTCGTCTTTGGATCATTCAAGGAGGCAATCTGAAACAAGCTCCTACTACTACGCTAAGCCTTCCGTAGCAAACAGAAGATACAGCTGCAACAATGAAGAAGATTACGCCAAAACTGAAGCAGAAGCGAAGGAAACAATGAGGAGGAGACACACACTTCCTCCTCCTGCGACTTCTGAGGTCAAGTTTGATGAGTCTGACTACTACGAGGAAGATACAGAGCCGGAAGAAGGACCTTTACAGAGACGTGCTTCTTCCCTCCCGCCAGACAGAGCACCACCTCAGGCTCCTGAGTCGAGAAGGGACTCGAGCGGTCACCATGTTCACCCAAAACTGCCTGATTATGATGAGTTGGCTGCACGTTTTGACGCTATTAGGCACAGTAAAGGGCCATTGATCTGAAGCTGGGGAACTTCGTTTACTATATAAATAGAAAGAATATCACGTATGGGGATTTAATGCAAGTATTGTGTTTTTTACTACATTGGTTGGTTGTATGAAAGAAGAAAGAAGCATTACTTTTTTGTTGTACTCAATAACACTGTTCGCTTTTGTTGTGATTTTGTCGAAACTGAAGTTAAAAATAGAGAAATCGAAAATAGAATTTTGATATTCTGGACTTGATTCCTTGTATAGATGTGATATTATTCCCTATTCATAGACCTTTTATCAAGATAATCGTGAATATTCATATAAACCCTCATGTACATGCAGTACAATCAATAGAATCACCAAAGGCATCACCAAAGGCCAAAATTAGTTGTGAGTTGCTTGTGAAAGAAACTCACAACTAATCAAAACTTTTTGTTTGTCTTTACTATTTAAATAGAAGTACATACATGGCCAAAATTAATTCTGTCTTGGCTACTGAATATTATGGATGATTGGAGAATTCTAGCTATTTTACAGATGAAGAAGATAAAACCAATGTTATTCAAGCTTGATGATGGTGGTATCACTCATCTTCTCATGAGAGTTGTTTTCATAGTTCAATCCTCGTTTTTACTATGAGAATGTTGTTGTTAGAGATATTTTATAGCACTTAATAAAATAACTTGTGACATTGACGTATTTTTGTTTTTACAACTAATGTTACACTAACATATTATATCAACATATACACAAGATTTTCGACAACTCACAACGACCACCACTAAAGAAAAGATCAACAAATTTCTCCAAAGAAACATTAAAAACTATTTAAAAAGAGAAAAGAACAGGTTTAAGAAAGAAAAAAAAAATCTAAAGATTCACAACCTTTCCTTATCCAAACACCAACAGCTTTTCTTTTCTATTTTTTTTTTCCCGTAAAAAACGCTCACTGGCCGCGAGAAGCACCACCATCTATTCGTGACTACTTTTTGATATTTTAATCGTATATTATACGGTTTAAAAGATACGACCGGAGATCTGGTGGGTCACGCTACGAGATACACCTCATCGAGAAACTGGAGACTGATGAATCTACGGCGGTGGCTCCGGCGTAAACCCTAGCGTGATCGCTCTCCTGACCGTAATCCATCATCGGACGGTACTCTAGATCGTCGTCGTGGTCGTAAACAAACTCCGGCATCTCTATCTCGTTCCTCCTCACGTGCTCCCACAAGTAGTCAACTCTGCTTATGTACCTTAGCTTCCCGTACAACCTACCGCAGCCAATCACCACACCAAACAAACCAATCAGTATGCAAAAATAAAATTAAATTTCGAAGATACAAAACGAGAACTCACCCGCCGGAGAAGAGGAATCGGCCGCAAGTGGCGAGGAAGAGACGTGACTGGAGGCCTGGGTGGAGGAAGTAAACCTCCTGGAGATTGTCTCTGACGTTTACGGGAATCGCGTCGTAGATCGCTCGTAGAGCTGAGATTCCAGGGAAATTCTCGCTCCTCTGTACGCCGGTGTGAACGTAGAGCACGGCGAATGGTTTTCTCCCTAGTCGAGGGAAGATCTTCTCCTCTAGGTACTTGTTCAACACATCCAGTGATAGAAACCGAGCTGATATGAGAAAAATTCAAATTTAGATTCTGATGAAAGAGAGCAGATGGAGTCTAGAAACAGATCCAAACCTGGAAAGAATTTGCCGATGATACGAAGGATCTTACGGCCGCGTTTATCTCTGCCATGGATCTTGAAGATCTCGAGCTTCTCGATCAGCTGCTCTTGCTCCATCTCCGAAATCTGAGGTGTTGTCGTCATCTTTGAAAAATCAGTTGAAGAGTGCGGCGAGTGAAGGTGATGAAGAACTGATGGATTTTAAAGAGATTTCAAAGGGCGAAAACTAAAAATGTGAATTTATTGGAGGGGTTTAATGTGAGAAACGACGGGATTTTACGAATATTCTATAGCATCTTCCCTTTTCAACGTGATCGTTCTCACCTCTTCCGTGGGTCCAACACTCATTACCTGTTTTGCCCTTTTTATGAGCTTTCTTGTGAAGCAACTAATCTGACCCCTCCATTCTCCCTACATCTAACGGCTACTGCTTTTTTTCTTTACTCTTTTCCCGCGCGAGCGTTACTTTACGTTACGCCTCGTCACATTCATTAGAGGTTTGGATAAAGATTAGCTTTATTTTTGGCTCATCTGTTGTTGAACAAAACCAAGTTAGCAATATAGTAATAAAATATCTGGATGTTCTCATATCTATCCAATATTTTAATCTTTAGAAAAGGAGAAAATAGAAACCTATCTGCCATGGATCATCTATCTACACGCATATATAATTCATTATGTAAATACAACATACATACATGTGTGCTCTTAACCTCATTTCTAGGGATTACACCATAATACACCGATTTACATTCATGTGTATACTCTTACATGAAGACATGACTAGATGAATGCAGGTTCTCGGATTGCTAGTAGAACCCAACAAGTTTTGGAACCTAATAATCTTTACATGATAGTGTGATTCTCTGGTGCTGGCTAAGAGATAGATCATGGAGTTATAACCTCCTGTGGCAATAATAATCACTTGCACTGGCACAGAGCATCCTATAACCATCGGTATCAATAAAAGAGCATTCACCTAATATTCCTGCAACTATACAAATTTTACTGAAGTTGTTTGGCCTCAGTTGCCTGATCAAGGCTCAATCCAGACATCTCCGCTAGTTCAGCGAGTTCTACTTCTCCGCTTAATACCTAAACAATAAAAGAGGTGAAATAGCAACTGACATGTGGTGAAAATGTGTTGCCAAGGATTCAAGAGGATTTACTCACCTGACCATTTATCATCCATGTGGGGAATCCTTCGATACCAACATCTGAACATGCTTTGAATATCTTAGTTCCTTTCTTGTAGCCTTCGGGAAAACATTCCACGTAATTCAGTAGCTTTGCCGCTTCTCTTCCAAACATCTATAGATAGAAGAAAACTTACATAATTACAAGATAAATCCGTGAAACTGATTACTCGTAAACCAATAATGAATTAAATGACTAGTAGTACGGACCTCTTTTTGCTCTAAGCAGTTACAATAAGCCCATAAAACTGATTACTTGTAAGCCAATGATGAATTAAAGACTTATTAGTAGTACCTACCTCTTTTTGCTCTAAGCAGTGAGAACACCAGAATGCTCCATACATTTTAGCTCCAATGGAGTTTAGATGTTTTGCTAGGGCAATAGCATACGGACTCGATGATGTAGTGATCTCTGTTGAATAATATGGCAGCTCAATGTCACCTGAGCTGCAAGGAGTGAAAACCAAAGACGTTCATTGCGGTCAAGAAAACCACTTGATTAGACTCATTCATCCTCGGACAGCTATTTTTCATTACTTGTCAGAAAGGATTAAAACATGCCATCGGACTCCAAAGAACCAAGATTACCTTGAAGGGATTGGTTGAGCAGTACTATATGAAGCAGTCAAGGAGGCAACTACTATGAGTGCCAAGCATATCTGCAATCCTACAACTTGCTGTAACTCTTGCAACTTCACATCCTACCAAATGCACAGAGCAGACAAACGTAATCCTGACTTAAGAACTCATCTTGAAAATTTACACAAAATGTTAGAGAAACGGATATAAAGGGATACCTTTACAGCGAGGAAAAATAGAGTAAACGATAGGAAAGCAGACACTAGGCAATAAAGGCACGATGACCCCGAGAGCTTGGTGCTAAGGATATACAGGAAGTACGCACTAGCAGATGCCATTGTAGTTGTGGCCGCAAATAACGCAAAACGCCCGTTGGTCTTACTAACTCCAAAGGGTAAATTCCCTTCCCCGAGCTGTGCACTCAAAGCTGTTACTAAGCCATACATAACAAACCCAATCACTGGCAGAGGAACACCTGGCAAAATGCAAAAGAACAGTCACTGAGTTCAGCTTTCAACATGGAGCATGCTATTCATTGACACAGCTCATAGCACAGATTCTAGATTTGAGTTATTCAATCAGGATCTAATCATGCCTATGAGATTAAACTAAGCTACATACAAGATTCCAGGTTAGTCTAGACTCAGGACTACACATTAATCACCACTAAAGCGACGTATAGTTACCAAAAACAAGGGCGTAATCGCTGTTCAATACATCGCCGCAAGTACCACCACCAACGGGGCAAAATGCATCGGAGCCGGTGAGTTTCAGGTAGGTTAAATACGCGGTGTCTAACATCCCGATACCGCCGAGTCCGGTGAACCAGCTGTATGTCGAACTGTTAATAGATACCGAATCTACACCATCATCCGACTCAGATGACGAGCATTTGATCGAAAATCTCCGGCGAGAGACCTGATTAAGAACATCTGACTTCAATTAAACCAATCACACTACCATCACACACGAAAATGAAACGAGATTTACCTCGAAACGTCTTGGATTGAGAGACGACGACGAAGGAGGAAGCTCACGGAAGCCGAAACGAAACTGACAAGACGATACAGGGATAAACCTCGCCATCATCATCGTCGTCGAACAATCGCTAATCCACCATCATCAGAAAGCTTCCCTTGCTTTCACTCTCTTTCGTTTCGTTAATGGGCCTTAGGCCCTTATATTATATAAATCTGGGCCTTAATAAGAAACGTATAGTGTTATCTAATCCGAGTCAGCAAGTTATCCATATTACGACTTACGAGGTAACCGAGTTGGACTTTATCATCTGATATCCATTCCCCGCATGGCTTACATGTTGGACTCGGATAGATCTTCTAGAACTGGCTGACGTGTCAGTAGTTCCATATCCTTTGGCTTTGTGTCTGTATATATATACATAACATGCACGAGAAGTATAACTCAAAGTATCTACAAACACAAGAATAAAAAATGGAATCTGCTTTAAACACAGCCACACGAATCGGAAGCTGGTCATCGGCTATATCTCCACCTCTAGAAGTGTGTAGATCTTTCAAGTGGAAACTACCAACGGCAACAAGAAGAGTCGTCGCTGTTGCAGATCGTCAGAACTCAAGCTTTCGATGGTGAGCTAACGTTTTGGAATCTCTCTTAGCATTAGAGGAAATGACTTAATTTATTAAATTGTTTTTTTTTTGAAGGAGGAAAGTAACAACAGGCAGAGCAAATGTTGCAGCGGAAGCAGCTAGAGTTCCGACATCAGTACCGGTGAGAGTTGCGCGTGAGCTAGCTCAAGCAGGATATAAGTATCTCGACGTGAGGACACCAGACGAGTTCAGCATCGGACATCCGCCTAGTGCTATTAACGTGCCTTACATGTACAGAGTCGGATCAGGTTCATTTTCAAACCGACCTTTGGTTTCCTCTATATAAAAAAAAAGTTGAAATTAACACCAAAGCCTAAAATAATGTTGCAGGAATGGTTAAGAACCGGAGTTTTTTAAGACAGGTCTCGTCCCACTTCAGGAAACACGACGAGATCATCATCGTAAGCTTATACTTTAGCAAAATGTCTAGTAATAGTTATGAACACAAACTCATATTATAAATGAAATATTGTAGGGTTGTGAGAGCGGGGAAAGATCTCTCTTGGCTTCAACTGAACTTCTCACTGCTGTAAGTATGATTCATTAAGTGATAGTATTTGTTAAAACTGAGAAGGCGGTTTTAATGATGCCTCGTGTGTGTGTGTGAACAGGGTTTCACCGGGGTTACAGACATTGCTGGAGGATACGTTGCCTGGACAGAGAATGAACTACCAGTAGAAGAGTGATAACAAAATCATAAACCTACCCCTTTGTAAATTGCAAATAAATAATGTATATGTTCTCAACAAAAAAGTGTATGTATCTGAATGGCACTATCGATTGATATAAAGTTTCACTCGGAACTAAATCTCATTGCCGCTCAGTGATTCGTTTCTCAAAAGAACACTGTTATGAAATCGAATACAGTAATAAAAAAACAGAAGTTATAAAGAGATTCCTCTCCGTTAGATACAAAAACTACACAAAGCAAGATGAGAATAGGCCACCATGATGCATACAGTCTAGAGAGAACGCAATACTAGAAGATATGGAGAACAACCGAAAGATACTAGCTGCTTGATCAGAGTTGTGGACAAGACAATGAGACTCATGTTGTTTTCAGTGAAAGGGAAGGGGCAGCAGTACCTTGATGAAGGGTTGATCACTTAGTTTGGGATACAAGAAACAAATGAAGGAGCTGGATAAATTATTTTATTTAAAACATTTTTTGATTCTTTAAATATAAAAAAAACTAATGCATTTGATGTAAATAAAAGTTTTGGTTGAATAAATTTTCCATTCATTAAAAGAAAAATGTGAATAGGCCACCATTTTATTTATCCTTTTGGCGCTCCTCGTCCTGCTCCCGGACATATTATTGCTTATAGTTGTCAGACTCGCTTTGGTAATTGTTTTACTTGAGCGGAGAGAATGATAGCTCATGGAGTAGTTGCATAAGCATTTCTAAGATTTCTCCAAAATTGGGCCTTTAAACTGGATCTTGTTGCCAGTACTTCTCAAGAAGTTTAGTCAGGGTTGGTTGTGTTCGGTCAAAGTCCATAAGACTATTTGTCTGGAGGTTCATGCAGCTACATCTTATTCGTTTGGTTGTTGTCCGTTTTTACAGGTACAGCAGGAAGTTGCGTCGACCAAACGAACAGTCGTAAATTATATAACAACATATTTATATCATAAGTTATAAGCTAAATTAAAACAAAAATAATATATCAAAATATTTATTATAAAATAAAAGTTAAATAATACACAAATTTTAAATAAATTAAACAAATATTTCAATATCACATATGATAATCGAAATTATAAGAAAATATAAACCAAGTCATTAACTAAAATATTTAATACGATAAACGACTTCTATTATATTTATTTGTGATGTTTTTATGCAAATTTCTATCGTTCTATCACCGGCCGGCTCAAATGTACAAGAACTCAGACTCATTGTACAACGAGCTCTTAAAGTACGGAAGAAAATAGAGATACATTTTGGAGACGCCAACAGCTAGCCGCTTCTAAATTCTTACAAAGATATTTGTCAAGGCCATATTCATTCGGTGTGCCCAACTAGCCAACTAAAGTCTACTGGAATAAAATGGATCAGCAGAGATAAAAAAAACCTCACTCACTCTCAAGACTCTTAACACAAGTAAAGAAAGTGGTAACATCCGTAAAGTTAAGATATAAACTTTTAATGACGACAAGAAAAAATGTGAATGAATCCTATAACCATATCCATCTCTCGGTTCGGTAATTAAGAATCACAAAATGTATTTGTATAAAATAATTTTATTCTTTTTCAAGAAAAAACAAGAATGGAGGAATATTCATAGCTGTCAGAGGAAGTGTTCATGCGTGGCAAAAATCAATCAAACTATCAATGATTGTTCACTGATTTTTTTTCTCTTCCAGGTACTTTATTCTCTTCCACCAGTTCATGCTTGACGTTTTTCTGCGTTCCTGACGACGCCCTTCTTTAAAACTAAAAAGCAAATTATATTAATCTCATTCTTTATAATTAATTACCAAACAAATTATATTAATCTCATTTATATATACTTATAAATAATACAAGTAGTACGTATTTAAAAATGAATACAACTTACAAGTTACAAGTCTCATTACATTTATCATATGGAAACATCTTATTTGATCTTCAGTTTTCTTTATCACATTACTTCTCCCATATACAAATTAACGCAAAATCATTTGTCGAAGAATTAACGAATCTACACAGAATTACTAAACTAATTAACAGAAATCCATTGCTAATATACTCTAAGAAAAAAATACTACCGGTCAGTGAGATTAAGCTATCATTATAATCAAAGGATGATCACGTGTAAGGAAGAGATAAGCCGTTGTCTCATCGGGTACGCTAAAACCACCTGAGACGCGTTTTTGGTAGGTTGATAGAATCCTGAAAAAAAGTTTTAACAGTTTTTTACCAAAAAAAGTTTTAACAGTAAATTAATAACGTGAAAGCGTGTATAAAAATGGTATTCATTACATCATAACTGTCAAATGTTTCCTTGCACGTAAAAAAAAGAAAGGTTTCCTAGCATTGTATATGATTTATCCACGTCGACAGCCGTAACGATGTGACATCATAATGTTGACAATATGCAAGAAGAATGCATACGAGACTTTATAGTATCGTTTAGTTATTATTATTATTTTTTTGCTAAACTGTAAATATTATTAAAAATGAAACTTTTGTCTTTTACAAAATAAAAGGCTTTTACATATATCTTTCTTGGCAAAAATTAGATAAAAAACAAGAAAGGTAGTAGGTTTTTGGCTATTGGATATGACCGGGTCATCTGATCCAAAGTGCCATGATGTTGGTGAATTTGCGTCTCATGCGCCTTGCAGTTATTGTGTTTCTCACATCTTTGTCTATTAATCTGAAAGTTTCAGCCTGAAGAAGATGTGTATTGTTGTGGAGAGCACTGTTCCTTTGTCTCCAAACGTGGTAGATGAGCACTTGGGCAACCAGTTTCTTGAGAGTAGGTGTAGCTTTTAGTTATGGTATATATTTACTCAAAGACAATGATTCCTACATTAATAACCCGGTTTAAAATAACAATGATAAAGCGTAGTGTGGAATTATATAATCGCGCAAGTACAGAAGCAAAAGGAACTAATGGGTTTCTACGAGAATACGTGAAATTAAAAAGAGAGATTAATGAAGTTTAACGTCATCGCATCATCATTGCTCCACCACTCTTCTATTTATAGTCTTTTTTATCATTTTATTTATTTTCCTCTCCACTCTTTTGGTCTCTTTCATTTTCCTTCCATCATTTCTCTGTTGAAAGAAAATATCGTCTCTACAGAAAAAAATAAATAAAGAAGAACATAAAAAGTGTGAAGAAGCCAACCAAATAAGAGAAGAATAAACAAACATGGGCCAGTGTTCATCGACGACAAAGATGAGGAGAAAGAGGAAAAGAGAAGAAGAAGGTTGCAGAGAATCATCAGTGGAAAAGAATAGGGGATGTTTAGCGATGGTGAATGAGAGGCGTTCTAGGTTCTACATCGCCAGGAGATGTGTTCTTATGTTACTTTGCTGGCAAAAATACGCCAACTCTTGATTTATCAGGTTTTGTGTTTTTATTACAAGTAAAAATAAAACACACACGTACATATAATTCGATTTTGATAACTTTTTGTTGTTCTCTGTTCATAGCTTGTGTTTTTTGAGTTTGATTATTTCAAGCTTCACTTTTGTATCTCTTAATTTTAATCTCAAGATTATGATCACATAGGACAATCTGATTCACTTAAAAACAAAAGTAGCCTAGAAAAAATATTACATTGTAAGTTTCACTTCACTGTGTTCTGCAGCCATACATAAAGAGAAAAAACACATAAAACCATACTTGTCTTGTCACACGACAGAATCTCTGTAATAATTTAAAGATGATGAACAATCACACAACCTAAACCAACAATGAAGTTTTTTGGATTACTTTGTTAAGAGAGAGAGCTACACACACAGGTCATCTCGAGCCACCACGGACGGGGTTAATACCTTCTCTCGGACCTTCTCTCTGGGCTTCTTCCATAAGGAGAGTAAGACCTATCTCTTCTAGAACTTCTTCCACCACCACGAGGCGAATACTCACGTCTTGGTGGTGACCTCCTTCCACCACCACGAGGTGAATAGTCGCGTCTTGGTGACCTACGGTGTCCGTAACTATCACGATCACTGTGCCTCCCTCGACTGCTACGGCCATCTCGGTCTTTTTTTCCACATCACAAAAAAAAAAGAGAGTACAGAGCAGTTAGTAACCTTTTAAGTTGTTAAGGGAATCAAAATGAGGCTTCAAATGTTCATTTACCATTGTCTCTGGAGCTTTTCAAGCCAAGATAGTGGCCAGGGGTGGGAGTTCGGGGGCGCTTTCTTCGAGACTGAAGATAACACAAAGCACATAAACCTCATGTAAACAAAACAAGATGCATCCTAGGCTGAAGAAACACTTGACTTGTACTAATAGTTGTTGACACTTGATAATGTCCTTTGATTAGTTGAGAGTTGAAGCAATATAGTTGATTAGTTGGATTTGGGTAAGGATGAGTAGTATCATCTTTGATTGTTGCCAACACTAGCTTGACGCATTATTTTTTCTGAATGGTCAGAGAATCTCCAAGTCAAACAAATAAAACTTATCGTAGTGCCAACAAAATCAGTAGAGCATGAAGTTAACGTTACCCTTTCGACAGTGATGTAACGGCCTTCAAGTACAGATTGGTTGAGATACTTGATGCAACGGTCAGCGTCTTTAACGGTATCCATAGTAACAAAGGCAAAACCACGAGACTCACGAGTGCGCGGCTCCATTACAAGAAAGCAAGACGCTACCTGTGGGCAATCAAATTAGTTAAAACACATGATTAACGACTGTAAGCTAAAGACAAAACAGATTAACGAGGAAGGAAGGAGAAACAGGGTTTTAGATATATGGTTATCACCTTGCCTTCCTTGGAGAAATGAGCTTCAAGATCCTTGTCAGTGACTCTTGTGGATAGACCAGTTACATAGAGGGTGGTACCAGGGTTTTCAACTTCAGACCTCCTGTTCACCAAAATTCATTAGAAAACCACCAATGACAGAGATGGAGAAAGAAGGCTAGAGCAGCTAACCTTCCACGTCCCCTTGATGGAGATATAGGCCTTGGCAAAGATCTAGATCTAGACCTAGACCTAGCCCTCGGCACGGATCTAGACCTAGACCTAGACCTGGACCTGGACAGGGACCGTTGTTTCCGTGGTGAAGGAGACCGTGAATCTCTGTTTCAGAAACCAGGCAAAAAAAGTATTACACAACCGTTTACAGAACATGTGTTTTGTTGTCTGTACAAAACCTCAGTAAAGACATGTTACTTTGACACACACCTAACACATGTCTAGTCTATAGCTACAAGGCATCAACAACATATGAATCAAGTACAGAGAATCTTTAAACAGGTCAACACTCACAAGTCTATTCATCAGATTCAAATCCTTAACCAAGTGTTAATGAAATTCAACATTTTAGAAATAGTTTGTAGTTTTACAGCCATGAACAACGCGAATATATTTTAAAAAAAATTTTTGAATCTCTCTAACCTTTCTTCGTGACGAGAATCAGCCTGCAAAAACGAAACAAGTAAACTCAATTTCGTCAGATATATCAAACGAAGAAGATAGCGATTGATAGAGAGTGTAGTGTAAGCTTACCATTGCTAGACAAGTCTCAGGTTGCGATCGAGATTGAGATAATTAGGGTTTTTACTGTTAGCTCCAGTTCCTTTCCTTGTCTCTCAGATTCATTATTATTCTTAAATTTTTTATATTACATTTGTAGTAATTGCATGTGGCAAGACTCACGTTTCTTATGGTGCATTCCGTAACCAGTCCGGTTTGTTTAGCGCATTCTTTCACTCGGTTCGGTTTGATTGAATGATAAACAGAATCGAACAGGAACCTCTAGTTACATTCATCTGAAATTATATTACAGTTTCTTTATTAACTGAGAAAAATAAGAAACACAGAGCATCCTTTACGTAACTGAGATTTGCCTCCATGGTCAACACTCACTCTACTTTTTTGACGACAAATCACAAAAAGAATTAAACAAAACAACACAGTTAAATGTACACAAATCACACAACACTCTCTCAGCTTCTTTTTTCTTCAGAGGATCGAAACGAACATGTTACATTACGTGGTTAGAGTATCAGGGAGGGCCATGGAATGAGCTCCGATGATCTTGCCACCAACATCTGGGAAGCTGTCGTAATCTGGAAGTGAGCTCACTTTACCATCACTGTCTACTTGCAGAGGATATTTAATCAAGTGACCTTGCAGCTCTGAGAACTCCGAATTTATGAACTTTTTCCAGTTTCCTTCAGCGATTTCGTTCACGTTCTTGACGCATTCTAGGTCAGAAGGCTCCACGAACTCATCTCCTGTTTTGCCTAAGTGCTCTGCCCATAGTGACATTCTGTATCCATACACCTGGGGATAGAGAGATATCAACACACCTTAAGTTAATATTCAAGTTTCTATACTTGATTACTTTACAACGAGCAGAAACACAACTTCTCAAGCATATCTCAACCTAACTTTTGAGGTTTTGTTATGGTATATATGATGCTGATAGGAAGAAGGCAAACCTGGCCACGTGGGTGTCTTCCCTTGTTAGTCCATGTATGATGGGGTTGATATGCACCCATTGCTATCTCTGTATCTTTTGTGCCGGCCATTGATCTTTGGTTGATATTAGCAGATCCCATGAGTACATACTCATCATCTACTATCATCCCCTTCGCGTGCACATAGATCATAAAACGCTGGAACTTATACGAATCCGATACCTGAAAACGCAGTTAAAAAGATCATAAGTAATTTGTTCCACTGATTACTACTGGAAAGTGTATATATGATTCCTCTTCTCTATGAATAAAGCAGTTCTCGGTAAATGAATATTATACCGCACTGCCATTCGTCGCTGGCATGTTCTCTGGAAGTTGCTCTCGTTTACCAAGGCAGTAAAAGTTAAGGTAATCGAGAGGATGAGCATCTGACTGCACTGCTTTCAGTTCTCGTACTATGACATCATACATCATCTGCATAGTTTGGCTCTGCAAACAAGATGGTTTTTAGCAAAAAATGTTAGTTTCTCTTGTAAAGAATTGGAAGAAACTACATTATAATATCAGTGCGAAAAGTCTTAAAGTGATACCTGCCAATACAGAATTTCTTGCACAGGTCCAGACTTCGGGTCGCCTTCAGGCCACAATGGTATAACGACATATACAGCAAATCTTTCTTTAGCTCTGATTTTACTAACAATCTTTAGTGCCAACTCCATTGGAATAAGATTGTCAGCTCCTGCTCATTCAAAAGAGAGGGAACATTCACTTCATTCTCTTTTGTATACACAGGAGAAGGAGAATCCATCCCAGATAGCAGTTGAGAACTATTCTAGAATACAGCCTATTCTAAGTGAGCATTTTAGTTCCTAGTCTAGGAACTTTCTTCAAAGATCAAGACGTACCTGCATCTTTATAATTAGGCCACGCATAAGAAGAACCAAGGAAATACTGATTCTCGATATATATGAAATGCTGAGCAGATCTGATTGTCTGGATGTATGCAGTCTGGATGCTTTTATCTACTACAAGACGCTTGGCACATTCCAGATTCTGCAGTAAATAAGCAATTTTGAAAACTTAGTAAACATGTGGCGACAATAACTATTGTATTGTCAAGGAACATTAGTAATAATAATAGCAACTAAGTTGATCTACTAACTTGTGCCTCAGCCTCGTCTTCATATTTTGGAAATCCTTTCACGGATCCTGAGTCGATAGAACGGAATACCTGGAAGTCAAAGCATCAAATTGTCGTGATAATTCATTACATGAGAAGTATTGTTTTGAAGACATTTCTAAATACCTGAGCATGCCAATTCTCAGGATCATCTTCTTTGGAAACATAGACAACTGGATCGTCCTCCGGAACAATTGAGGTACCATCCTTCAGAAACTTAAACACTGGACTTAGAATCCATGATATACGTCCTATCCGGATCAATGCATCATCTTGCCAGTGAGTTTTCCCCTTTAAACGCAAGCTAAACTCCTTCCATCGCGTCGCTTTTCTCCACCGCTGCTCAAAGTTTATGAGAACATCATATGCCGCAGGGCCATCTAGCCTACAGTGCAAATCGTGCCACGGTTGCCTTGGAGCCTTGGTAGCAGCCTGAGGAAGTAAAGTGGAAAACGAATCCAAATCAGGAGTCAGAACGGTTAAAAACGACCAGCGAGTAATTATATACTGTACTCACTGGAAATGTAGGATTGTGAAAGTCATCCTTGAATACAGTGTCAAGATCGTGTAATATCCGGTGGTCAGGTGTGTCATAACGGCCGTCACAAAGATCAATACCTCCAATGAAAGCTGTGATCTTGCGATTATTACCAACAGCCTGAGTATCTACAAGAACACACTTTTGATGGTGCGTGAAGAGCGTGCCAACAACCTGGGAATTAAACAAACAATCAAACCCGAGAGCATGAAAAATAATAGCAATGCCAAAACAAATGTTCATACAACGGCCACCATTTATTAGAATCAAGACACTACACATTTACTAATCCCAACTCTGCAATCAACAACACCAAACTATAACTAACATATATATGAAGAGCTAGGACTTGCCTGTTGTTTGAACAACCCAAGCTTACTACTAGCATAGCGTGGTGACAATACACATATCACAGAAGAATGCTTGAAAAACTTCCTAGTCTCTTCATCATGCGTCCCCATAACTCCAGGCTGCATACAAAAACGCCATACAACATCTTAACATAGCCAAATCACCAATTACATGTCATATAATCTCTAATTCTATTAGATATGATGATTAACTTATCAAAACAAAAATCATATGGCCTAACACTCACTGTGCTAATCCCGAACTTATCATGAGAAGTCTTATCATCCCACACAAGCAACAAAACTCGAACACCTTCTTCAGATTTATACTTCAGCAACTCCCCAAGCGTCAAATCACCACCTCTCGGTAACTTCCTCGTAGGCTCCCTAACAAGCCTCACCTTGTGGAACACCGACCATCCAACAATGTAAATCATATGGTGCGCCTCGGAGACGGCGTAACAAATATCCTCCCAGCACTTGCCGTGCTTATAAACCTTCCCGTTATCCAATCCAACCTCCGGCAACGTCCCGTCCATCACGTGAGCGTCTTGGTAAAGCCTCACCTTGCTTCCCTTCCTCACGGGGAAGTAAGTCCGTTTCACGCCTCTCCGATCCGGATCCCCGGCGATTCCGTTACGGTACGCCTCGATCTGATGAAACGGAGTGAACTTCATGTCGACGTAGAGAGCCGTCTCCTTCTTCGGCGGCTTCCCCGACGCGCCGAGGACGGGGAACCACCCGGAGATCCGCTGCCCGGAGGCGATCTGGTGCACGGGGATCTTCGCCGTGCCGATGATCTGCGCGCCGAAGACGTCGTCGTCCTTGACCTGGAACTCGAGGTGAGGCATCGGGTGCGCGACGGAGATGTTGAAGTGCTCGTCCCAGAGAGGATCCTGAGAGTTTTTCAGGACGCGCGTGCGAGCGAGAGTCGCTTGAGGGACGACGACGGTTACGTAGGGATCGCTGGTGATGACCTTACGGTGGCCGCGGATGTTGCGATCGCCGCCGTCTCTGTTTCTGGGATCCTCGTCGTCTTCTGGAGGTTTGGCGCATGAGTTGCACGCGGTGAAGCAGCGGCGCATGCGATCGGAGAATAAGTCCATGTTAGGTAGCCTCCTCGCCTGAACGATTTTGAGATCGAGGTCGCCGTGTAACAGCATCACGTCGTCGGATACTTTCTCCGCCATGGCTAACAATAAACCGAGAGCCCTGACGAATAAGGGCTCGGTTTGTTGTTGCTGCTGCGGAAACACACAGATGAATTTGAATTTTCTTTTTTTGATTAATTATTATTAATAATAATAGTATTTGTTATTTTTAGGTGATAAATGATTTGAGGAAGAAGGAAAGGGACGGAGGAAGAAGAAGGAGGGACACGTGGACGCACGACGTGACGGGAGTTGTTTGCTTCCGTGTAGATCTGTTGAGAGAGTTGTTGCACACGTTCTGCATTTTTGGCTTCTTTTAATTGGTATGAAAGGGCTTAAACACTTTGTTTAATTAGTTCAGAAGATCCACCGATTTTAGAATGTTGTGCCAAGATCTTTCTACATTCCTCTAAGTGTAGTTTAATAATGGAAAAGGGTGAGTCAAACACAACAGCAATGCGATTAGCTCAGATGTGTCCACCATATCCATTAAACTATTCTTCAAAAGGTTATAATCATTATTAACTAGACTAACTCTATAAGATTAGGTAAGTGGTTGATCTAATAAAAAACCAATGTAACTAGAAATTTATCGAATAAAACAAATGTAGCATCTGCGGATAATTTTTGATATTTATATTTTTTTAATTCACATTGGAAAATCCAGTCGTTTAAACTTCAAAGTGGGCACATGCCAATCAAATACTCTTGTCGGAACAAAGTATTGTCCGATTCAAATCATCTCAACGAAGCAACAGTAACATAAAAGAATCCTTTCATAGAGTGTTACTTTCTGAAATCGAACAAGCAAGAAGTACTCAACAACCAGACGAGGAGCCCAAAAATTTATGATATATTGTTTTCTTTTTGGGGCGATGTTACATAGCTTCAATGGTACGTTTAGAACAAATTTAGAAATCATGAAAAAGAGGATACTAGGAAAACAGTGTCACAAAGATATCCACTGTGGAGATGCTTTTGAAACGCTCTTTCTTCCCTTTTCTCAACATGCCCTGCTGGTTATACGAAATAACATGTGGCTCAGATTGTGAGCTAGTACGAGTTTTAAAGCCAATGATTCCAAAAGGTTTAGACGTTACGTTACCTACTAAAACTTATAACGTCTCTCCTCTCCATTTCAAGGGTTGCTTTTACCATCCTTGCTGGCATCTTTTCCAGTCTTGTCATTTTCATAGCCTTCGTGTGGGGTATACTGACCGGTGGATGAAGAAGAATAGCCAGGAAGTGTTGGTGAGTAGCCTGCGTTTGGGCTGTAGTCAGGGCTTGCTCCTGAGCTGTATGGGCTGAGACACATTCAGCAACAACAACAACAACAAACCGGTTACATTTTTCTACATAATTCAAATGCCAAAAGACAATAGTTTGTGAACATTTTCAAATAAGATCGATGCATCCTAAAGATTAAAGTGTATTAAAATTCGAACCTGCTGGGACAGTGTGTTGGACTAGAAGGTGAATACGATGGAGATGTGGGAGAGTAAGATGGCGATGTAGGGCTGCAGAGTATAATTTGATCAAAAGAGTTAACAAATTGAGAAACAGACAAATCATTAGAAAGGTTTTATAGAAGTTGAAACACTGAAGAGCGGTTTACTACTACTCACCTGTAGTTTGGAGATGTAGGACTGTAGCCAGGGCTAGCTGGTGATAGTCTTGCATCGCTAGGAGAGTAAGCCAAATATGGGCTGTATTTAGCAGACTGAGGGTTGTAGCTTGGAGACGTAGGCCCGTAACTAGGTGAGGTTGGACTGTAGCTTGGTGAAGTTGGGCTGTAGCCAGGAGATGCAGGGCTGTAGGGAGTAGGGCCGTAAGAAGGCGATGTTGGGCTGTAAGATGGTGAAGTAGCGATGTAAGATGGAGAGGTGGGGCTGTATGCAGGGGAAGTAGGGCTGTAAGCTTTGTAAGCCGGTGATGTCGGACTGTAACTTCGGGATGTCCGACTATAATAGCTAGGGGAAGTGGGAGAATAGGAAGGACTTGTTGGGCTAGAGCCAGGAGAACTGGGACTGTAGTAGGGCGAAGCGGGACTGTATGTGGGCGAGGTGGGACTGTAGTAAGGCGAAGTGGGACTGTATGTGGGCGAGGTGGGACTGTAGTAGGGCGAAGTGGGACTGTATGTGGGCGAAGTGGGACTGTAGGAAGTGGGATTGTAGGTGGGCGAAGTGGGACTGTAGGTGGGCCTGTAGATTGGCGAAGTGGGACTGTAGGTGGGCGAAGTGGGACTGTAGTAGGGAGAAGTCGGGCTATAACCGGGGGAAGCAGGACTTTGTCCTGGGGATGCTGGGCTGTAACCTGGAGATGAAGAAGGTGAAAAGGCCATTCCACTAACATATGGAGAGAACTGTGCATCTGACACATTTGGAGTCGATAGGTAGTTTGGTGTCATCATGATGCTTTCATGATAAGGAGTGCCTGAAAAAGGTGAGCGAGCAGGAGTCATTCCAACAAACTCCAGGCCATCCATATAGCTAGGGAGCTGAAGCTCAATAGCATTCTTCAGCATCTCATCATTCAAATACAGTTCACAATCTCCTGTTCCAATCGGCGCAAGCTGGCCGAGCATTATATTCTCGGTAACACCACGCAAGCAGTCCGTCTCAGCATAAGCCGCAGCATCCAGTAGAATATCAACCGTTTCTTCAAACGAGCACCTCATCAGAGGACCCGTGTCGTTTCTGTTGATCCCATGTCGAGTGATCGCCATCAGATGACCGCGATAAGTCATCGTATCACACAAGATGGCAAGGTGACGGTAATTCACATAGGAGCCATCAAAGGATATCACAACTCTAAGCTCATCCAGCAAAGCACGACGAACCGCCTCGATTCCTAGAACTTCCATAATCTCAATCAAGTGATTGCTTGTTGTCCTCTTTGGATCCACATCTTCGTGGCACATCACAGCCAAGAGATTAACACCTTCCGTATCTAACATCCACTCTTCAGACGTCTTGAACCCTTCCTCCTCATCAAACTTGCTTTTCCTAACCTGTTTGATGAAAACCTTGTTGATGTCTGGAATACCCCTGAGCGCCATCTCCGTCAGCATGTTGCTCTCAATCCTTTTAAGGAACACATCATCCTCAGCTGATTCATCTTGCCCTTCTCCCTTTGCTCCCTCATCGTTCATAATACGAATCCGAAGGATCAGTTTCTCAGCATTGTCATCGTTGAATATGCAAGTCAGATCATCATCAAACTCAAGGTTGATCTTCTCAGCAATATCCGCCATACTCAGCTTCTTATCGACCATCATCTCGCGGTTCAGCTCTATACGAAGCAGCCAGGGAGATATTTTCTCCGGAGAAACATCTTCGTCAGGCATTTCGTAGTATGACCTCACAAACTCATAATCTTCTTCAATTATAGTACTCATCGGATCTGAATCATACCAAACCTCAGTAGCTTGAGTGACACTCCTGAGAGTAGTATACTCCAAAGCACATTGAACAGTCTTGGCACCTTCCTTTGATCTGCTAGCTTCCGGTGTGAGGTAGACAGATAGAGAAGGTGTCTTGATCCGTTTAGCAACGTTAATAATCTCTCGCAACCTCGGAACACCGAGGGTAACATTCTTCGCACTGACACCAGCGTAATGGAAAGTGTTCAGAGTCATCTGCGTAGCAGGCTCTCCAATAGACTGAGCAGCAACACAACCAATCATCTCCCCGGGGGCTACCAGCGACTGCACAAATCTTGATTCTATCTCACCAATAACCCACTCAAAAGCCTCGCGGCTGAGCCTGTACTCCTCCAAAACTCTTTTACTAGCGAGAGTGCTTCGAAGCAAAATGTTAAAGAACAGCGTGGCGTTTTTCTGAGCTTCTACACTCAATGCATCGTCACCAGGAACAACCAGCAACCTCTCCTGTAACTTATCAACAGCATCAACGATTTCAACCGGGTGCATATCCGAAATCTTGCGTAAGTCAATCTTGAAAGTCTTCTGTGCGTTCCATATATGCCTCTTGATGTTAACAGGCAACGGCCAAGTGCTATCACCGTTTGTAGCAATCTCAGTGCCGAGTTGGTATCTATCAGCCTCGAGCTTCTGATACTCAGCATCAAACACGTCACGCAGCTCCCTGATCCCTTTCAAGTCCTCAAGATGTTCGTCACTCAGGTAAGCTGGATTCCAGTTGACGTCATCAATCTCGTACTTGAACGTCCTATCGAACTCAGACTTCTTCATTTTCAAAGAGTCCAGCTTCTGTGACTCGATCCACACAGCGTCCATACCATCTTCCCCGTAAAGAAACTGAATAACATCCCCCAACGAGTTTCTAACCGTCCCGTCGTATTTAACCATAATATCCTCCATGGCCTTGACCAATCTCCTCTGAATGTATCCAGTCTCTGATGTTTTCACAGCGGTATCGATAAGACCTTCCCTTCCTCCCATTGCGTGGAAAAAAAACTCTTGAGGAGTCAACCCACGCAGGTACGAATTCTCCACGAACCCACGGCTCTCGGGACCGTAGTCATCTTTGGTGAAATGAGGCAACGTCCGCCCTTCGAAACCAAATGGGATCCGTTTCCCTTCCACGTTTTGCTGACCAACGCACGCTGTCATCTGAGAGATATTAATGAAACTTCCTTTGGATCCTGCTGTCACCATGGCCTTGAGGTTGTTGGTTTCCGCTAAACTCTTTTGAGCACTGCTTCCAGCATCGTCACGAGCTTTATTCAAGACCTAAATGAGCAGTAAATGAGTCAGCATAGATCAGAAGATATCAAATGAAAAGTATATTAATGTTACCTGATTAACTCTGTTCTCAAATGTCTCTGTCATAGTTCTCCCCGGTTCAGGGTCCAGTTTCTTTTCCTGGAACTGACGGATAAGGTCTTTCACAGCAGTTTTGGCAGTAGATATAGTCTCGTTAATTTTCTCCATTGTCGACGAATCAGCAATAGTGTCACCAATTCCAATGGTAAAACCATTTTGTAGTAGCCAGTAGTTGACAAGCCATTGAGTATGGCCAAGGAATTTTCTAGCTGCATCAGGTCCAACTTCTTCCCTATAAACAACGTAACAAATGAGCTTATGAAACCAATTACTAAATTTTAATATTTTTGTGCTAAGTTAACATGATGCATAATCTTACCAAATGACATGGACGAGACTTCCGTTACCGGTACCAAGTGTCTTTTTGCAGAGGGTTCCGGCGAGAAGCTCCCCTCTTTCAATTCGAACTTGAGTATCCCCAGGAGTTATGTATCCCGTCTCTTGATCTGAGTGCCATGCAGAGTATCTGAATAGATTTATCTGCTTTGGAATGATAAGATTAAAGACTTGTTTGCCAGTCCAAATAGGACAAGGCTTCAAAATTGCGGGAGCTGGAACTTTCCCATCGAAGTCTTCCCACCACATAAGCGTATTCATGAACACATCCTGAAAAATGGAAAAAAAAATTAGCATATCCTCTCATTAAACAGAAAGATTTTTTTTTTTAAAATAGAGAGATTTTTAAACAAGAAGTGGTTACCTTCTCTATGAAGGTATCTCTCTTTGTGATTTTACGGCATCCTAGAAGTGTATCTTGCACAATACCCATCACAGGCCGGTTCGCCTGGGGAGAGACTATACATTTGGGAACCATCATCAGCTCCAACACCTCGGCTCTGGTCTCGAATGACTGTGGTACATGCATATTCATCTCATCACCATCGAAATCAGCATTGTAAGGAGAAGTGACAGACAAGTTCAGTCGGAAAGTGGAGTATGGCATGATCCTAATCCTGTGACCCATGATAGACGTTTTGTGCAGACTTGGTTGACGATTAAACAGAACAAAATCACCATCAATTAAGTGCCGCTCCACCTGTGAACGAGAAAAGCATAGAAGAATTAATACTTCCAAAAAAAAAAAACTTTGTGCCTTGAGAAGAAAGAATAAAGAAAAGTTAGTAAATACTTTGTATCCAAGTTCCAAATGATGATCACTGCTCTTCTTAAGGTAACGAAGGTCTAGTCTTTGGCCATCATCTCTAATGATATATTTAGCACCAGTCTTGCCAGGTGGAGGATGTGGCCCATAGTCCACTAGCTCCTTTAATCTGACAAAAGAAATGTCGTCAACAAAAATACTTTCTTAAGATGAAATAAACTCCAAAAACAATAACCTTTCAATGTTATATGGAGTAACTGTTTCTGGATACGTGAGATTCAAGGCAATACTCCACGGTACACCAAGTTCATCGATATTTATCGTTGGATCTGGTGTAATAACAGTACGTGCAGAGAAATCAACTCGTTTCCCCATCAAATTTCCCCTGATTCTGCCTTCCTTCGCCTTCAGTCTACTACATATTGATTTAATAGGCCTCCCTGATTTTTGAGTAGCCTGTAAGAAAATAAAAAAAGGCCAATACAGATCAAGTGACGTCTGTATGTTTCAGATCAAATCTTGAGGGATATAAAAGCATTATTACCCTTGGCTGTCCAGGCATCTCGTTATCAAAATAAGTTGCTATATGAAACTGCAAGAGCTGTGTAAACTCTGATATAATATGAGCTGGTGCTCCGTTTTTCTCCTGGCGTTTCAAGTTTTCGTTGTGTCGGATAATCATTGCTAGCTGATGAGTCAAGTCATCCTCACTTCTGGAAGTGGCATCCATCATCACAGATGGTCTTACAGGGGGTGGAGGAATAGGAAGCACTTCCAGAATCATCCAGTCAGGACGAGCATACTTGGGGTTGAACCCTAGGAGTTGACAATCCTCATCGCTAATCCTCTTTAAAACACTCAAAACCTGCAGTAAACTCACATGCCATCAGATTAATTACCCCAAAACATGAAGTGGGTAATGGACATTCTAAATATAGAAAGAAAAGACAAACCCTGTCAGCACCAAGCGTCTGTTTCATTGCTGCAGGCTCTGGAAGCTGGTCCTTCTCATCGTTCTTCTTCCTCGTATTTTTATACTCTGCAATCATCTTCATGCCCTCGATACTCAGTTTCGGCTGCACTGCACCACATCCACCACGGAGTTTCTTCACGGGTCCGTCTGCGTCTTGGTCTTGAACATCCTCAAGATTATCGTCATCAGCACATTTAGTCTTGTTTTTGCACGCGTCCAGAATCTTCTTAAGCCTATTCTTGGGGTTCTTTATCTTCATAGCCTGCTTAAACTTATGCTCCTCCTTCACGAAAAAAAAAAGATTAAATTAAACACAAATGCAAAGCAAAACAAGATCAGTTTAGTTTTCATCCATACCTCATGAGCTAAGATCATGGAGCAATTGAAGCAAACGCAACGCATGATACTCAACACCGTCTTCATAAAACCGACGTGATACATTGGCTTAGCGAGCTCAAGGTGCCCGAAATGCCCAGGGCACTCAGCCATGTTAGCCATACACGTCTCACACTTCACCTTCCGATCAATAGTACCAAGCCGAGCATCGCTCAATCCTCCCACCTTGGCTTTACCTTTCTCCGTGGTCTCACTATGATCCACGTGCATAACAGACATTTGCCTCTGAAAATTAAAAAAAAAAACAAAAGGCCGTTAGAAACGAGCTTTTGTTACTGTTCACGGCGGAGCAAATGAGCTTAGCAAACGTGAAGAGAAAGGAGCATTACGATCTCATCGGGGCTGAGAATCCCAAACTGGACCACACGGACTTTCGAGACCTCAGCCGGAGAGAAAGGGAACCGTGTATCCATGACGGCGAAACTCCGATCAAAGGAAACGGAACCCTAGAAATTGGTTATCAAATCGATTTAAAAATGTTCTTAGTGTTTCCCTCGCTTTTTGAATTTGTTTGAATATGTGAAGAGTCAGTTTTACAGTTTTTTACTTGAGCTTAATTCTTTCTTTTTTTCGTTTTTTTTTTGGTCTGACGCGACCAGATCTGGATTTGCTCTCGCGAAGATGCGAAGAGATGCGAAGATGCGAAGAGAGGAACAAAGTGGAGATGCTAAAGAATGATGAGAACAAGTGGATCTCGGAGGCTCGAGAGCTTGAGGAGCTTGCGGTTAGCTATTTTAAAAAGCTATACTCATTGGAAGATGTGGAGACTGAGCCCCATGACCTACCTATGAGGGGATTTGTGCGTATCACTAGCCAAGAACATACGGTTTTGAATAAGAGATTCTCTGCAGAGGAAGTGGAGAAGGCGATTAGAGATATGGGAAGTTTCAAGGCGCCAGGACCAGATGGTTTCCAACCAGTCTTCTACCAAAGATGTTGGGAAACAGTAGGTGACTCTGTGGTTAGGTTTGTTCTTAATTTCTTTGAGACTGGGACATTACCGGAAGGAACAAATGATGCTCTAGTTGTCTTGATTCCGAAAATACTCAAACCAGAGAGCATTACTCAGTTTCGCCCGATCAGTCTCTGTAATGTGCTGTTTAAAGTGATAACAAAAGCTATGGTCGGGAGGTTGAAGGGTATCATGAATAAGTTGATTGGTCCTGCTCAGTCTAGTTTCATCCCGGGCAGGCTTAGTGCTGATAACATTGTCATAGTCCAAGAAGCTGTTCACTCTATGAGAAGAAAGAAGGGACGAAAGGGTTGGATGATCCTTAAACTGGATCTGGAGAAAGCGTATGATAGACTGCGCTGGGATTTCCTAGAGAACACACTAAGGGCAGCTGGTCTATCAGCAGACTGGGTTGGGAGAATAATGGAATGCGTTGCTGGGCCAGAAATGAGTATTCTGTGGAATGGTGAGAAATCAGAATCATTTAAGCCATCGAGAGGGCTTCGACAAGGAGATCCCCTGTCACCGTATCTCTTCGTACTATGTATGGAGAGGCTCTGCCATCTGATAGATGAAGCAGTAGTGGAGAAGAAGTGGAAGCCTATTAGCCTGTCGAGAGGAGGGCCGAAACTCTCACATATTTGTTTTGCAGATGATTTAATTCTGTTTGCGGAAGCATCTGTGGTGCAAGTACGAGTGATAAGAAGAGTGTTGGAAACGTTTTGTAGAGCTTCTGGGCAGAAAGTGAGTCTCCCAAAGTCCAAAATATTTTTCTCTAGCAATGTCTCGAGAGAAAGAGGAGAACACATTAGTCGGGAGAGTGGCATTGCGTCGACAAGGGAGCTGGGGAAGTATTTGGGAATGCCGATCTTACAAAAGAGAATAAATAAGGATACTTTTGAGGAGGTCCTGGAGAAAGTGGCTTCAAGACTATCAGGCTGGAAAAAACAAACTCTAAGCCTCGCAGGAAGGGTTACTCTAACTAAGGCGGTCTTATCATCAATACCGGTACATCAGATGAGCACAATCTGTCTGCCAGCCAGTACTCTTGATAAGCTAGATAGTCTGTCAAGAAGTTTTGTGTGGGGAAGTGGTCAGCACCTGGTCTCCTGGGATAAAATTTGCAAGCCCAAAGCTGATGGGGGGCTTGGGATTAGAGTGTCGAGAGACATGAACAAGGCATTGATTGCCAAAGTAGGATGGCGCCTGTTACATGATGATAAGAGTCTATGGGCCAGAGTTTTGCGCGGCAAGTACGTAGTAGGTGACATTCAGGATCCAGCGTGGAGAGTGGTGGGGAAGACTGCCTCGTCTACTTGGAGAAGCGTGGCACTGGGGATCAGGGAAGTAGTGGTGAAGGGGCATGTTTGGGTTATTGGTAATGGAAGGAGAATCAAATTTTGGACTGACAGGTGGTTGTCGGGTGAAGTACTTTCAGAGGCCGCGATCATCGATCTTCCAGAGGGTTTTGAGAATATAACTGTGAGAGAGTTATGGGTGGATGGTGGGGGATGGGACCTTACCAGAATTTCCCCCTTTATCAGCGACGAGACAAGGCAGGAGCTCACGGCAGTGGTGGTCGACACTATTACAGGAGCGAAGGACCGGTTGGGTTGGAGAGAGACACCGAATGGAGAATTCTCAGTGAGAACTGCGTATAATTTGATCACACGAGATGATGCTCCACGGCCACAAATGGGAAACTTCTTCAAAAGAATGTGGCGTGTGGTGGCGCCTGAGAGAGTAAAAATGTTTCTCTGGCTTGTTGGAAATCAGGCAATAATGACGAACGCAGAGCGATTTCGACGTCATCTAAGTGGAACGGATGTTTGCCAGATTTGCAAAGGAGGAATCGAAACCATCTTGCACGTGCTTAGAGACTGTCCTGCGATGTCAGGAATTTGGGACCGCCTCGTCCCAACTAGGAAGAGACAAGCCTTCTTTTCAATGTCATTGTTTGAGTGGTTTTATCTGAATCTCAGTGATACGCAAGAGGGTAGTGGAGTTCCCTGGGCTACGACGTTCTCTTTAGCTGTTTGGTGGGGGTGGAAATGGAGATGTGGAAATGTGTTTGGTGATAACCGTCTTTGGAAAGACAGAGTTAAGTTCTTACGGAACTTGGCGACAGAAGTGATGGCAGCAAAGGATGCGGAGAGCAGGAAGTGGGACAGAGGTGGACGAACTGAAATCATGATAGGTTGGACGCCACCCCGTGTGGGATGGATGAAGTTGAATACGGATGGGGCCTCTCATGGTAACCCGGGACTGGCAACTGCAGGGGGTGTTTTGAGAAATGGTGATGGTGAGTGGTGTGGTGGATTCGTACTGAACATAGGGAGGTGCTCTGCTCCTTTGGCAGAGCTGTGGGGCGTTTACTATGGACTTGTCATTGCATGGGAGAAAGGTATTAGTAGGCTGGAGGTGGAGGTGGATTCTAAGATGGTGGTGGAGTTTCTTACAATGGGAATTGGTGAGACTCACCCGCTGTCTTTCCTGGTACGGCTGTGCCATGGCTTTTTAACAAGGGACTGGTTAGTCCGAATTCTTCACGTGTATAGGGAAGCAAATCACTTGGCTGATGGTTTGACTCACCTTGCTTTTTCTTTTCCGTTTGGGTTTCATAGATTAGATACTGCACCTTTGGATGTTGTTAGTCTTTTGAGAGAAGATGTGGATGGACCTCTACGGCCTCGACAAGTTCGTTTGTAGTTTGAAGTTTTTTATTAAATAAATACTGGGAGTCCTTTTCTCCCAGTTTCCTACCAAAAAAAAAAAGATGCGAAGAGAGGTATGAACAAAGAGATAAAATTGTTACCCTAAGCCTCTTATTTATAGAGTAGCCGGCTCCTCATTAGTCGGTTGTTTTAAATGGGCCGTAAATGTCTTAGGCCGGTTAAATGGGCCGTAAATGTCTTAGACCCTTTTTTCCTTTTGGTTATTATCAAGATCTCTATCGGTTTAGTTTGTTTGTACTTACTATTCATTTCCGGTTTAGTAAACCGATACAGAATATTTTTTAAGGAGACAATAAAAATTTAACATTACCAGAAGACAGTTAGTAGATTTCTCAAAAGAACAATCAAGCTCTACATATCATAATTGGTTTCTCAAACTAAAAGTGTTGCTGGACTTAGTCCATATTCTTTAACACTACAATAAGTAGGTTAATTATAATATTTTTTTAGAACAAAAGGTTAATATAATTTTTGGGATAAAAAAAATGAGCAGGTTAAACTAAGAAGGGTCTACAAATCTATAATACATTGATTTTTTTTTTTTTTTTACAATACAATACATGATTTTATCTGTATCAATTGACAAGTTTAATTAATACATGAGATTCAGCTACTAGTTACTACAAGTGTCTCAAAACTATAAATGAAGGAAAGAATCTTTATGCTAGAAACAAAAGGAGCCTGATAAGTATGCACTTATAGGTTGAGAAGCCACTCTGTCTTTGTATCTAACTAACACGTTAAAGAAGAAAACAAATTCATTTACTCATAACTTAGCTTTCCATATTCAAATGCATGTTTTCAGTGTAACGTCTTTTCTTTCGGTTTCATTAGATTCTCTACGGTTTCTTGAAAACTTGTAGACAAAAACAAACAATCCAATCAAGAATGGTGAAGAAACCGAAGCACCTCCGTCCTCAGCCGCGTAAATCTTCGTTGACGACGCATGCTTTCACATTTCTCATACTTGCTCTCTTCTCCATTCTCATCCTTCTCGGTCTCGGGATCCTTTCACTGCCCAGCACCCGCATGATCTCTTCAAGGCCGACAGATTTCACCACTGTTGAACGGACTAGCGAAGGGAGGTTAGAGAGAATGGTGTTTTTGAGTTTTTGTTTTCACCTGTGGAAATGATTGGGTGATAGCTTTGGTTTTGATAAGCAGGGAGAGTACTTATGGAGACGATGAAGGTAATGGTGAGCGTTGGCTTGAAGTTATATCGTGGGAGCCTAGAGCTTTCCTTTACCACAATTTCTTGGTAAATTTGTTTCTTCTCTAAGATAAAATTTAGACTTGTTATGTGCTTAATATTCGTGTAGTTAAGATATTTCTTGCAACTCAAGCTATTAGTCTTTGTTTTTTAACCTTAGGCTCTGTTTTTCTTTGAATTTTGTAAAGACGAATGAAGAATGTGAGCACTTGATTAGTCTCGCAAAGCCTAATATGGCGAAGTCAAAGGTGGCTGATGTCAAAACTGGAAGGAGCAAAGACAGCAGGTTCTGTACTCGTTTCCCCCTTCAAGATGCATCTGGAAACTTCCTGAATTTTAAATATCAAAATGCGTTAATGTGCAGAGTACGAACAAGTTCAGGAGCTTTTCTTAAAACTGGGCATGACGAAATAGTGAAAGAGATTGAGGATAAGATTTCAGATTTCACATTCATTCCTGTAGGTATGTGGCTTTGCTTCTTACTTGTCCAAAACATGATAACAGTTTATATTTTTGGACTGAACTAAAAAAAGTTGTTAGTCAAGGTTGGTTAAGAGAGTTTGAGGACACTAGGCAATTGAGTAAATATTTTAAAAAAAAAATTAAATAAATTTCAAAATTTTTAAGGGTTATAAACTAATGTTTCACTTGCCTATGCCCAAAACCGGTCATGTTGCTAGTCTACATTTTCTTGTGGAGCTAACATGTAATCTCACTGCAGAAAATGGAGAAAGTCTACAAGTTCTACATTATGAAGTTGGGCAAAAATATGAGCCTCACCATGACTATTTCACAGACGAGTTCAACGTCAAAAGAGGAGGGCAACGAGTTGCTACTGTACTTATGTACCTGTATGTAAAACCATATTCATTCACGATCTTTTCCATGCGTTAGTTAATTTTCTTTATGTGATTCTATATTACCTTAGCTCGGAGGTTGAGGAAGGCGGTGAAACAGTTTTCCCTTTAGCCAAAGGAAATATTAGTGATGTCCCATGGTGGAACGAGCTCTCACAATGTGGTAAGGAAGGACTCTCTGTTCTGCCAAAGAAGAGAGACGCTTTGCTCTTCTGGAGCATGAGGCCTGACGGGTCCCTAGACCCTTCGAGTTTGCATGGTCAGAGAGAGAGAGATAGCTTGTCTTTCTGTGAACTTAAATTAGTAGAGATTTAAAACCAAAACCTCTCATAAACTTTTTTGAATGGTTCAGGTGGCTGTCCAGTGATTAGAGGAAACAAGTGGTCATCAACTAAATGGCTTCACGCTCACGAGTACAGTAATTGAGTAAAAAAAGAAGAGGTAAGCTCTTAACCTCGCCTTAGTGATGGATCTTTTGCATTTTCTTAGATTGTTTTATTGTTTCTATCGTCTTTTGCAGGTTTTCATGATCTCATCTCACCATCATCATCATGTACTAGTAGTACGTGTATCACCAGCAAAATCACGTTCTGGCCTTAAATTAATTATGTAGTTAATGTTTACCTTTTTTTCTTTTGGAAAAAGAGTTTTTTTTTCAGGAAAATGAAACATAAACCTGCTGATCCCTTATATATTAAAAGAGAAGCATTGTAATAAATGCATTCACATTATAATAGACACGTGTCAGCCTCACAATGATTTGATAATAAATATGCTAACGCGTTCACACTATACTCATAAATATGTTCACACTATATATTTTTTATTTTTATTAATATAAAACTCACATATATGATTCCAATAAAACTCTGGAGTTTTTGGTTCAAATAAAAATAGATAACGAATCAAAAACCAAACTATATATATTATTTTTATTGTTTACAGATAAAGTTGAGCAAAATATTCATAAATTTTAATTCGATTCGTTATCCTTTTTGATTTGAACAAAAAAATCTGGATATCCGTAACTCTACGAAACAATCAAATACTAAAATACAATATCCAAAAAAGAAGCAAATCACAAATACCAATATTTTTAGGAACAAATATCTAATTTGAACTATTATATGCATATATATATACATATATGTAAATAATTATATATATATATGTTATATATATATATATATATATATATATATATTATACTTGATATCAGTTTTACAATATTTTTATGAATTAAATTTATTATATTAGGTACTAGAATTTAAAAAGTTAAATAATGTTTTATTTTTGTAATAAAATGTTATCGCTAAATGTTTCAACTATTTAAATTTTTTTTATTTTATTTACGGATCAAATCGGATATTCTTCAAAATTCTAAAATATTTCGGATATCCGAGTCACCGAATATCTAGGTGGCTAAAGATCAAATCGATACAAATGCTTCTAAATACCCAGATATTCGATATGTGCCCACCCCTATTTACAAATACAATTTTATTTTCTTTATATGAAAAAATTACTAATGTCAAGGTCTTTCTATTTTAAATTAATTTTAATTTTTTTTTTCATGTATTATTTTGAAAAAAATGTCATTTAATATTAATTAACAATATCTTTATATATTTCTCAACTATTTTTATATATTTTTTACATACACATACATATGCACCTTGATGTGAACACTCTGTATCTAAGTATTTACCACAACTGAAGAATCTAATTTTTTGAAAGTTGAAATATTTTTCTTAATGCTTCTTTCACAACAGACCAAATTGTAGTGAAATGATTTGTCTTAATAATTTTCTTTTATTTTTCTTAAACTATTATCTGTTTTGAAACTATTGGTTCGATATGACGAATATTTAAAATTTATAACATGAAAATAAACAAATAATATTAATTTCTGGTTTTTATCAATAGATTAAAAACCAAAAAAAAAACTTAAAACCGAACTAATATCCAGATTAAACAGATTTAATGTATTTTTATTAAAAATAACGAAACTAATAATCACATTCCGCGCAAGGCGCGGGTTATTACCTAGTGTATAAGTATTAACGAACTTTTAATCAAACCACTGGACTAAATAACTCGTTTGGAAACACAGTTAATGTTATACTTATGAATTATTTTATTTTTTAATTACCTCGATTATTAAATATAAAAAAACTGTCTAAATAATGATTAAATACTTTTTTATTATTGTATAACGAGATATATAGAGTTGTGTATCTATCCTCTCTTTTTGTTATTATCACTCACAAAATTCAACTTAAAAAAAAAGAAGTAAACCCTAGATAATATATAAAGCCTCAATCGTTTTCTTCATAAAGTTCGCGCTTCATGTACGAGTTCATACCCTGATTCGATTCTCTTGCGAATTCACCATGTCTACGTCGACTTCACCGTCTACTACCTCACTGTATCTGAAGCAGAGGATGCACAAGCTAAAGATATATGGAGTTTCAGACCTTATGCAGCACATCGACACGTTCAAAGAAACAATGGGTGATTCAGTGACGGTGAAAATTGATGACTTTAATAATTTATCAATCTTGTTGTGTTCTCTTCCCCCTCTGTTGACAGCACTTACGTGTAACATGGAGAAGGTTGATGCTTCCTTGCGCTTTCCTCATGAGCGTTGGCCTGAAGTAATCTCCATGAAACCTAGAGCTTTCCTTTACCACAATTTCTTGGTAATTCCTTCCTTTTTTTTAATTATTCTTTTTAGGGATAAAATTTTGATTTTATATACTTTATTTGGTAGATGAGACTTTTGCTAGTTCATATAGCTTCAGACAAGTTAAAGAAACTAGAACTTGTCTAGGGTTTGTGCTTTACTTACAACTCCAGTTAAAAAAACACATAGGATCAACTCTTTTTATCATGAGAAAGAATGTAATAACGTAATCTTCGGGTTCATCTTTTTGGATGATTTATATGAACTTGAAAGGTTTAGGGTTTGATCTAATGCTACATTTCTATAAATTTTATGTAAAGAAAAAAGCTTCTTAATTACAACTTTCCAGTAAAAAAAACACATATGATCCACTGACACATGTTTCCCTCATGAGAAAGAATGTAATAACGTAAATCTTCGGGTTCATCGTTTTAAATGATTTATAAGCACTTGAAAGGCTTAGGGTTTGATCTAATGCTATGTTTTCTATAAATTTTTATGTAAGAAAAATGAGGAATGTGAGCACTTGATTAGCCTCGCCAAACCTTATATGAGGAGGTCATTGGTGAGTGGTTACGGAGGGGGAAAACAAAGCAGGTTCTGTACTCAAATTCTTTTTGTTTTGTTTCTCCCCCTCGTCAAGATTTGAGATATGGAAGTGTCCATTAATGTGCATGCAGCGCGAGAACGAGCACGGGAAGTTTTATTAGTAGAGGACATGATAAAATTGTGGAAGAGATTGAGAGGAGGATTTCAGAATTCACCTTCCTTCCTGTAGGTGTGTGATTCTTTCTAAGGATATATTGTTGTTACTCTTTACATTGTCTTGTGGAGTTTAAGTTGTGTGATGGTGTAAATGCAGAAAATGGAGAAGGTCTTCAAGTTATCCATTACGAAGTTGGTCAGAAATTTGACCCTCACTTTGATGGATTGGGAAGAATTGCTACTTTCCTTATGTACCTGTATGTTAAAACCATACACATACAACCCCTTTATATATATAATAATCTATATGTCTCATGATCAGTCACAAGAAAGCGATATTATCTAATGAGTAAGTCAGTAATCTTCTAATTTTTTAATGATAATTATTAGGTCGGACGTTAATAAAGGAGGCGAAACAGACTTCCCTAACTCCAGTGGAGGACTATCTGTTTCACCAAAGAAGGGAGACGCTGTACTCTTCTGGAACAATAGGCCTGACGGTTCTCAAGACCCTTCGAGTTTTCATTGTGAGAGAGACAAACACATTGCCTTTCTTTATGCGTTTCGTAAATCATAGTATTATTATCCTTGTTGACTTGGTTTGATGAGTTTGATTGATTCAGCTGGTCGTCCAGTAATCAAAGGAAACAAGTGGGCAGCAACTAAATGGTTTCATTCTCACGAATATAAAGGCTCCTACACTAATACACAACAATACAAATAGCTTTTTGAGAGGTAGGCTCTTGACTTCACTTTTCGTGAATGAATCCGCCTTTTGGATTGTATTAATTTCTGTCGTCATTTGCAGGTTTTCATGATCTCGAACATGAGATGTCACTGGAGTTAACCTCTTTCTCAGTTGAAAAGGAAATAAGAATTCCGTTGTTTTGTGCTTATCTAAGAAAATATATTGTTTTTTTTTTCAGTTTTGACGCTATGATAACATGATTTATAATTCTATATTTCAATCAATGCGTCTTACCCATCATTTGGGGTCGTAAAACAAAAGAGTTGTCATATTTATTTTTAAAACACATTGACAGTGACAATGGTTCTAGTTGACTAGCAAGAAGCAAAAGATGTAAAACAAACAGAAAACAAAGCACGGTTAAATTAATGCAACTCTCATCCTCTTCCGTGATAACATTTTTATTGCAACAAACCTAAAAAAACAAAAAGAACAAAAACAAACCTTTTGGGTACAGAAAGCTCTCTGGGGCTTACCAATGTTTAACTTGCCTGTGCTTAGGACTGGTCTTGTTGGTAGTCTACATTTTCGTGTGGGGCTAATGTGTAATGTCAGTGCAGAAAATGGAGAGAGTCTACAAGTTCTACATTATGAAGTTGGGCAGAAATATGAGCCTCACCATGACTATTTCAAAGACGAGTTAAAACGTCTAAAGGGGAGGGCAACGAGTTGCTACTGTTCTCATGTACCTGTATATATTAACTAAACCATATTCCTTCACAGTATTTTCCACTATATGTATATGCGTTAGTTAATCCTCTTTATTTGATTCTATTAATATTTGTGATAGTCCCATGGTGGAACGAGCTCTCACAATGTGGTAAAGAAGGACTCTATGTTCTTCCATTGAAGAGAGGCGCTTTGCTCTTCTGGAGCATGAAGCCTGATGGGTCTCTAGATCCTTCAAGTATGCATGGTCAGAGATTAATTATGACACTTAAATTAGTAGAGATTTAAAACCAAACCTCTCAGATACTTCTTTTTTTGATACAGATGGCTGTCCAGTGATTATAGGAAACAAGTCGTCATCAACTAAATGGCTTCACGTTCACGAGTACAAGAATTGAGTAAAAAAAAATGGTAAGCTCTTTTTTTGGACTACAGATAGGTAAGCTCTTAACCTCACTTTAGTAATGAATCCTTTGCATTGTCTCAGATTGTTTTATTCTTTCTGTACTCTTTTGCAGGTTTCCATGATCTTATCTAACCAACAACATGTACTAGTGTGTGTATCATTGTCAATCTCATCCTGATGCTTCTCTTAAAAGCTCTCAAAACTCCGCACCAGCAAAATCACATTCTGGCCTTCAATTAAGTAAAACTTACTTGATGTTGTCAAGGCAATTTTCTCAAATAGCTTTTTTTTTTTAGTTTTTGTCACAAAAAAATTCGAAAAAAAAATAACCAAAATTTTTTATTAAATAGTCAAAAGATCATTTTATCCCTCAATTTATAGATATGAAAATATAAATAAATAACAATTAAAAATATAGTTTCGAATTATATGTTTTCAAATTTAAAATTTTTTGTAATTTTTCTTTTTTGAACTTTTTCCAAAAATTTTTTTTCAAATTTTCGGTTTGAAATTCAAAAATATTTTTTAAAACTATTTAAAAAAAAAGTATTTTAAAATTTTTAATTGTTATTTCAAAATTTTTAATTTTCATTCCAAAACTTTATCCCTTAACTCTAGACTTTAAGTCTAAATTAATTAATACTAAAAGTATAAATGTATATTTACTTTTTAATAAAACATGTTTTTGCCACTTTCTTATTTATGACTCTTTTTGTGAAAATAAATTAAAAATGATCATCATAGGAAATTTCTGATGTTTTTACCTTATGAGTTATTTTCTTTGTTAACTCGATTTTAATTATAAAAAGCCTGTCATATCGATCAATTTTAAAATTTTGTTTTCAATTATATATAACGAGATATATACAGATGTGTAGCTATCCTCTCTTTTTGTTGTATACAGATTTTAATTACTCACAAAATTAACTTAAAAAGAAGAAGCGAACTCAATTGTTTTCTGGAGTTCATACCTTGATTAGATTCTCTTGCGAATTCAACATGTCTGCTTCGGCTTCACCGTCTACTATCTCACAGTATCTGAAGCAGAGGTTGCACAAGCTAAAGATATATGGAGTTTCAGACCTTATGCAGCACATCGACACGTTCAAAGAAACAATGGGTGATTCAGTGAACGTGAAAATTGATGGCTTTAATAATTTATCAATCTTGTTGTGTTCGCTGCCCCCTCTGTTGACAGCACTTACGTGTCACATGGAGAGGGTTGATGCTTCGTTGCGCTTTCCTCATGAGCGTTGGCCTGAAGTTATCTCAATGAAACCTAGAGCTTTCCTTTACCACAATTTCTTGGTAATTCCTTCCTTTTTTTATTATTCTTTTGGGATAAAATTTTGATTTTATATATACTTTATTTGGTAGACGAGACTTTGCTACCTGCATGCTAGTTCATGTAGCTTGTCAGACAAGTTAAATAAACTAGATCCTGTCTAGGGTTTGTGCTTTAGATCTTCTTACAGTAAAAAAAAAACACATAGGATCAACTGACACATGTTTCTCTCATGAGAAAGAATGTAATAACGTAATCCCTGGCTTCATCCTTTTAAAGAATTTATAGCAACATTAACAGTTACAACCTCTCCAAGGTTCTAAAACAAAAAAAAAAGATAATATTATTATAATATTTTACTTATACAGATTTTAAAAATTCCTGCAGTGAGAACCTTTTGCTATTCTCTCTAATTTAATTTAATTTATTTTTCATTTTTATTTAATGATGAGAACTCCTTTTATATTGGAGGTAACACTTCAAAGGTTTAGGGCGGCTCATTGATCTTTGCTCTGTTTAATATGTAAAGAAAAATGAAGAATGTGAGCACTTGATTAGCCTCGCAAAACCTAATATGGTGAGGTCAATAGTGAGTAATGCGACAACCGGAGTGCAAGGAGTAAGCAGGTTCTGTATATATACTCGAATCTTTTTGTTTTGTTTCTCTGATCCCCTTGTCAAGATTTTTAATTAAGAAAAAATTGAGATTTGGAATTGAAGTGTGCATTAATGTGCATGCAGCGCGAGAACGAGCACGGGAAGTTTTATTAGTAGAGGACATGACAAAATTGTGGAAGAGATTGAGAATAGGATCTCAGAGTTCACCTTCCTTCCTGTAGGTATATGATTCTTTCTAAGGTTATATTGTTGCTACTCTTTACATTGTCTTGGTTTAAAGTTAATAAATGCAGAAAATGGAGAAGGTCTTCGAGTTATCCATTATGAAGTTGGGCAGAAATTTGACCCTCACTTTGATGGATTGGGAAGAATTGCTACTTTCCTTATGTACCTGTATGTTAAAACTATACACATACAACCCCTTTTTATATATAATAATCTATATGTCTCATGATCTGATCAGTCGCAAGAAGCGATATTATCTAGTGAGTGAGTAAGTAAGTTAGTAATCTTCTTTCTTTTAATGATTAATTAGGTCAGACGTTGATGAAGGAGGCGAAACAGTCTTCCCTATGTCCAGTAGCGGACTATCTGTTTCACCAAAGAAGGGAGACGCTGTACTCTTCTGGAACAATAGGCCTGACGGGTCGCAAGACCCTTCTAGTTTGCATGGTGAGAGATAAACACAATTGCCTTTCTTCATGCGTTTCTTTATATCATAATATTATTACCCTTTTTGACTTGCATAATGAGATTTAAACATTTGATTGATTCAGCTGGTAGTCCAGTAATCAAAGGAAACAAGTGGGCAGCAAATAAATTGTTTCACTTTCAGGAGTTCAAGTACCCCGACCCTAATACACAACAATAAAAATAGCATTTATTTAGAGGTGAGCTCTCGACTTCGCTTATGTTTTTTTTTTTTTTTTTTTTTATGTTGATGAATCCTTTGTATTGTATTTAATGTTCCGTCTCCATTTGAAGGTTTTCATGATCTCACACATGCTACCTCAATGGAGTAAACCTCTTGATCAGTTGAAAAGAAACAAGAAACCAGTCATCTTTTCCTTGTCTTAGAATATATTGTTTTTCCAGTTTTCTTAACTATGAAAACATGATTTTATAATCTTATCAATGCGTCTTACCCATAAACAAAAGAGTTGTCATATTTATTTTAAAACGCCTTGACAGTGACAATGGTTCCAATTGACTAGGAAGAAGCAAAACAAACAAAAGAGAAAAAGAAAGCAAAGTTTAAATTAAACGCAACTCTCATCCTCCTCCATGATAACATTTTTATTGCAACAAACCTTTTGGGTACAGAAAAGCTATCTCTGGGGCTTACCCGTTTTCTTATTGTTTGATCAGGTTCCTGATCACGTATTGCAATATCCCTCCGTGATTGAAATAAGCCAACTCCACCTGCCATTCCGAATTCATCTTTAATACTTCGTATCACTCTCCTTTAAAAGCTAGAAAAATCAAGAAGTAGCCAGAATAGATCATCTATTGTTTTACCTCTGTGTCGAATCGGAGTGTACATGTGAAGGATTTGCCATTGTTTGTGACTACCGTTACATCTTGTCCTGGTTTGATCTCACTAACATTGTTTGGGAGCTCAATGGTGTACAGCTCCTCGCCCGTTAGGCCTAGAGTCTCAGCATCCTCTCCTGTCTTGAAGCACAACGGTATGATTCCCATTCCCACCAAGTTGCTTCTGTGAATTCTCTCAAAGCTCTTTGAAATCACAGCTTTCACCCCCTGTCGTCAAAATATTCAAGAAAAAAAACATAAAATGTAAAAAAATTGTTTGTTGCTAATGAAATAACCGAAGCATATAAGAAAACCAGAAACGTACCAGAAGCATTGGACCCTTAGCAGCCCAATCACGAGAACTTCCACTTCCATACTCAGCTCCAGCCAAAATTATTGTGTCACGTCCCTCGTTCCTGTATTTCTGGTTACAGCACAAAAAGAAAATCTCATGTGAATCATCAAGACAAGTAACTGTGACCAAAGAGAGGAACAAGGAAGTGTGAGATTATACCATGGCAGCATCGAAGACGGAAAGCTTTTCTCCACTAGGAATGTGAACTGTTTTGGGACCAACCTCTCCTTTCAAGTGTTTGTTGACTATACGGATATTAGCGAAAGTGCCTCTCGCCATAATCTCATCATTACCACGGCGACTCCCGTAAGAGTTGAAGTCTCTTCTATCCACCCCACGTTCCATCAAGTACTTAGCCGCTGGGCTGTCCTTGTGGATGCTACCAGCTGGTGAGATGTGATCAGTGGTAATACTGTCTCCGAAATTGAGCAAACAGAAGGCGTCTTTCACACCATGTGGACCGGGTGGAGACATGGTCATGCCCTTGAAATAAGGTGGCTCGTGAATGTAAGTTGATTTCGGATCCCACTCGTAGAGTGTGCCTGACGCGACGGATAACTCGTTCCACATGGAATTGCCTTTGGTGATTGCTTCATATGTGGCTTTGAACATGTCAGGAAGGACACTAGCTTGCACAACCTAAATAAAAATCAAACCGCGAGCTTGACATCTCTTCCAATTATAAAGCCTTTATTGTTCATGTATTGCACAAGCAGCAATATATTTACCTCGGCAACTTCTTTGTTAGAGGGCCAGATGTCCCTGAAAAATATCTTTTTGCCGTCTTTACCAGTTCCAATGGGCTCCGTCTCGAAATCAATGTCAACCTACAAGACCATTCATGGTGTTTATATAACATATCAAGAATGCTTTGATTGTTGTGTAATGGTTTTAGAGTTGGCATTAACATACAGTGCCAGCCAGTGCATAGGCTACAACAAGCGGAGGGGAAGCTAAGTAGTTAGCTCTTGTTAACGGATGAACACGTCCCTCAAAGTTTCTGTTCCCGGACAGCACAGCGGATGCCACCAAGTCTTGTGCATATACAGTATAAGAAATATATTAGTTTAACCTTCGAACATTCAAGTGAATAAGCAGTTCATAACTAATTACTTGAGGACTTACCATTATCAACTATTGCTGAAGCCACAGCTTCATGGATATCCCCTGAGTTTCCGATGCATGTGGTGCACCCATAACCAACTATACTGAACCCGAGCTGATTCAAGTACTTTTGCAAGCCACTGCAAGACTCGAAACTCAGGAACAAATGATACAACATACAAGGAAATAGATTATAAAACATTCAGTGGTGTATCTGCAGTACCTCTTTGCCAAGTACTTTGTTACAACTCCAGAGCCAGGAGCAAGACTAGTTTTAATCCATGGTTTAACCTAATATTGGAGAAATTTCAGATACTTTTATTACTTCCACTGACAGAAAGATATGAAAACATGATCACACAAAAGAAACGGCCAGAATGGCACGGTAGTCAAACCTCCAGTCCAAGTTCGCAGGCCTTTTTTGCAACCAAGGCAGCGCCAAGCATAACACTAGGGTTTGAGGTATTTGTGCAACTGGTGATTGCTGCTATTACAACATCTCCATGTCTAAGCTTTGCCGGGGTCCCGTTAAAGTTGAACTCTACAGCCTTGCTCTGTGCTTCTTTTGGTACAGCAAACCCCTGAAATATCATTGATAGGTAGAATCACTTGCCAAAATATTTGTATACTAAGTGTTGCAGGACACAGTTGTCTATGGACCCATTTAAAGACTCAAACACCTAGACATAATACCTACTATTTTTTTCAAAACCACAAGTAATCACATTAGGAATATCTTCTGAACAGAAAGGAGAGTTCTAACCTTGAATCCTACTCTGCTATCTAAGCAAGAATGCCAGTCCGCTTTCATTTCCTTCAAGGGAACGCGATCATGTGGCCTGTATTGTGCATAGAAAATAAATGTTATAAGTAGAATAAATCCTAGAAAACTTATGTAGAATATATTCGCTACTAGTACCTCTTGGGACCAGAAACACAGGGCTCAACATCCTCGAGATTCAATTCCAGCTTTGAGGAGTATACTGTCTTACTCGCCGGCTGAGATGAGTAAAGAGTTTCCAAGTGGAGAATATGTTATGTTCTATGATAGACGAAAATAGACATAAGAAATGAAGCATCAGAGAAGTGCAAGGTTTTTACCTCATTGTAGTCCACAAACATCTTGTTTGCTCGCAGATATGCCTCTATCATAGCAACCTGAAATCCAACTCACAAATCACTAACCTGATGAAACGCAATATCAAAATAAATTATGTAGATTCCCCTTGCAACCCCTTACAGTTTCATCGCTCCTGCCTGTCAACTTAAGGTACTGCAACGTGACATGATCCACAGGGAAGAATCCCATGGTTGCACCGTACTCAGGAGACATATTAGCAATTGTAGCACGATCAGCTAAAGATAATTCTCTCATCCCTTCCCCTGTTGTAGTAAAAAAAACAACGGATGCATATATGAGTTAGCCTAGCTCAGTCAAGTACTGGATAGGTGTACAGAAATGACAAATATCAAATATTTTTCAAAAATGTACCGTGGAATTCAACAAATTTTCCAACTACTCCATGTTTCCTCAGCATCTGAGTGACTGTTAAGACCAGATCAGTAGCTGTCATTCCATCTCTTAGTTTTCCAGTTAGTTTGAAACCCACAACACCAGGCAGGACCATGCTCATTGGCTGCATAGAAAGAGATAAATTTGTGTTACAGTTTATAACTGAAAAACAAAAAAAAATGAACATATTATTTAAATCTGAACTGCCAAAGAATCATCCTACATTAGAACCAAAGCTTCTGAAAGAGTATTAGACAGTTAGTTATGAGTTCTGTACCAAAAGAGCTCTATTTTACCTGACCAAGCATGGTAGCTTCGGCTTCAATACCGCCAACTCCCCATCCAGCAACACCCAGTCCATCAATCATAGTGGTGTGAGAGTCAGTTCCAACAACACTGTCTGGGTAAAGAAGTCCATTTCTGTTGAAAACAACTCTGGCAAGGTACTCTAGGTTGACCTGTCAATAGCAAAATAAAAAAACTTAGTCTATCTAAGCATCAAAAAAGCTAATTCAGTTATTTCTGAACCCTTATTACTTACTTGATGAACAATTCCAGATCCAGGAGGTACAACAAGCATGTTGTCAAAAGCATTGGAACCCCACTTAAGAAAAGCAAACCGTTCTTTGTTACGCTGGAACTCGAGCTCCATATTAGCCTGCACTGCGTTCTCTGACCTCGCCACATCCACTTGAACCGAGTGGTCAATGACAAGATCTACAGGGACCTGCATGCATCAAGACTATGAATCAAATCTTGCATCATACCACAAGGAACACTATCATGACATCAACCAATCTAAATCAACTAACCAGAGGATTAATCTTATTAGAATCCCCACCGAGATTGTTCATAGCATCTCTCATGCAAGCAAGATCAACAACTGCAGGGACACCAGTAAAGTCCTGAAGAAGCACACGAGCAGGCTTGAAGGGAATCTCAACCTGTTTGGGAGAAGTATTCTCCCAATCAAGGATCTTCTCAACGTCTTTGCTCTTAACTTGAAACTCATCACAGTTACGTATCGCCGATTCGAGAAGGATCCTAATCGAATAAGGGAGCTTATCTGCATCATCCACAACAACAACAAACAACATTTCTCTCGATCAATTTTTTCGTTCGTAGCAAAGATCAGGATCGAAGGAGACTCACCGATCCTCGGATCGTTGAGAGCAGGCAAGCTGTAGTAGTTTCCGAACTCGCCACCATCAGGCTTCTCCAGCGCCTTCAGTATGCTGCGGAAAGGATTCTCGGAAGCTGAAACGCACACATCAGATCGAGGAGATCATAAACAAAAAAAGGAGAAAGCAGATAAATCGTTACCCATGGATGGATCGTTAGAGCTCGGTGTGGAGAAGGGAAGCAGAGAGATCTGTGTTAGTGGAGTTGGTGAGGCGATGAGTCAGCAGCTGAGAAGGAAGGCTCTTTTATAATGAAAGATCCGTGGCGTGTGGGGGCTCTTCTCGTCACAAGTGTGGCTACTTGCTTTTTTCTTTTTTCTTTTTTTTTTTTGTGAATATTCATTTGCTTTTCTTTTTGGATCAAGTGAATTATAGTATTTATTTTAATTTGAATTATCTGTATTATTATCCTTCCACTTTTATTTCCTCAAATAGATAATTCTTCATCACCTTGAATCGTGTGCAAAGAAAAAAAAATCTAAATTAAAGTTAAAATTGTTTTGTGCATCATGCTTTAGTAAATTTGGGCCCAATCCATCTTTGTGATTACAGCAAATCAGATTAGCAGATCATTTGGGCTTAGTAATTACCCAATCTACAGCTGAGGGCTGGGCTGGTTTAGCCCTCCTTGTTTAGGCTATGATTAGATAGATGTATATGTGAATCATTAATGCATGATCCATCAGTGCTCAGTTCATCTGCATTTTTTTTTAAATCTCACCAGTTTTTAAGTCCTTAATCTTAAGCACTTCAGTGTATTTATCTAGGAAAATGCATTAATAGTTTGGTTAGATTCTTTTTTTTTACCAGACTAGAAAGAGACTCATCTGATTTCACCTTCTTTATAGAGTGGTGTACTTTCTTTCAGTCTTCATCTCGATAGTTTGATTAGTATGAATAAACTCATATATGTACAAATATGTTTAGATTCATGGAGTAAATTTGACTTGGCGATGATTGCATACAAATAAATAAAGGAGTAGATATGCAAGTAGTGGCTGGGTTAAATTATCGATCACGTCAATCCAAAGATAGCACCGGTAAAACGTGACCTGGGTCACCATGTAGATAACCTACCAATCATATTTATTTTTCTCTTCTTTATTTTCAGTTGGCTTTTATCTTCTGTTTCTTTATGGATCAAATCTTCATTTTTATTATAGCCTTGTAGGTCAAACTTATCTGTTACTTTCACTTTTCAATCGATTGTCAAAAAGAAAAAACTTTGTGTAAAATGCTAAAAAGTCATGCTGAATCTCAAAAATAACAAAACATCACGAACACACCGAATATATTAGTATAACAAATCGGCCAGTTTCATGACACTATAACCCCACTCTCAGTACGTATTAAAATACATGTACATGTACATGACACGCAACGCAACCATGTATCATGCATACGCTTAGATTTGAATTTAATCACTGCAATACTCATGGGACCAGCTTCTGAACCAGTGAAAAAAATGCTTGCAATAAAATGATATCGGGGAAGATATTTTTTCGTCGATTTTTCGTCAACTATAGGAAACGGTGGAGTATGTATTTATAGGACATTTATCAAAAAAAAAAAAAATTATCAAAATGTATTTATAGGACGTGTTGAAAAAAAAATATGAAAAACTGGAGTCGGTTGGTATAACTTCTTTAGTCAAGCATAAAGACAATTTTATCATTTATGCCCATATCCAAAATCAATAAAATCTGAGCTATATATTTTTGTAACTTAATAAATGGTGACCTAAATTTGGCTATTCGAGATTGTTATACAACAATTTTGAATAGGTTCAAGAATAAATTTCATATATCAAAACGATGCCACATTTTATGTATGGTGTACCAACATTCATTGTCTCAGAACGGTTATTAATTTACTATTAATGATTTTTTAAGAACATGCATGGTATACGTGGAAAAATATTTAAGTATATCGTTAGCAAAGGGATTTTCGAAAGTCTTCTAAGAAAATCTACATCTACGTTTACACACACAACACACAAGAAAAAATGTACATCTACACGTATCTGGACTCAAAAATAATCCTGAGTTCTCTAATTATATATTTATATGTTGAAAATTGATTTTCAGCATTAAGGTACAAGTGAAAACAACGTATCAAAATATAAACGTGGTGTTTTGCATGAAATCCTACAAAATGTCTGAATATAAATGGATTGGTAGACCACGATACATACCTAATAGATATACAAATGGCAATACAGAAACGGTAAGAGAAAAGCATTTAAATTTCCTTGAAAATGCGTACACGTACGTAAATAACTTTATACGTAAAATACGTATGTATGATATACAGTCATATTTAATATTTAGCTAGCTTATCGCTTGCACGTACAAATATTATCTGATCCATTTTTTGTGTAGTATAACAATAAACTATTGTTCATATCAATGGAACTTCCTATAAAAGGAAAGGCAAATCAAATAAGTTTTTCTTTTTCCTAATCAACATTATTTCCGCGTGGTAATTGAAAGTGAGTTATAAGTTATAACTAACGAGTAATTGTTGTCCTAATCCGAGAGTAAATGACTGCCAGAATAATATGATAATATAATACTGTAATATATATGTTTCTTGTATTATATGTCACCAGGTGCCCAAGATCATCAGGCAACCAATATTACGTCAAAAACCTTTATTGTGTTTATAAATATTATGTCATAAGGAGTATTTGCTAGTATTAATTATCATAGTACATTGATAATATGTGTATAAAAATTCATAATAAATAAATAAAACGCAAAAGACTAAAAACAATATATCTAGTTTTAGCAACAAGATTTTCAGTTTTATGTAAGTAAATAAAGTAATTTAATAATACATACTATATTCGAACTATAATAAATTAAGTTTTTCTATACACTAAGCAAGTGATTTAAAAACATTTCACTGGGTCATAACTCATAGCTATAATTTCTAACTACTAATTAGTACTCTCTCTCTCTCTCTATTAATTTTAGCTAAAAGCATTAATATATATAAAAAAATACATTTAAAAAGAATCATTTAATATATAAATTTAACTAATTATAAAAATCTTACACAATTTAGTTAGTCACATAATAATCGATAAATACAAAATCTATATTTAAGATGTTAACTACTTATATTTTAAAACAAACAAAAAAAGATTTTAAAAACTATTTATACCACAAATCAGAGGGATTAATTATACGTTTTGTAAGAGTATTACAAAAAGGTAATATCCGAATATATAAATTATAAGTTAAATATTATTATTATCTTTTCGCTCAGCTGAGCTTGCGCGATTTTTATATAAGTCGTGTATTTTAAACACACTGGATCATGGCGCAGGGAAAGAGCCTAGAATTTACTTCACCTACTTGAGGTAAAATATCTCGAGCAGAGCTTTAATTGCAAGTAGGCCAGTCATCGGATCTTCTTCTCTCTTAAGAGCTAAGCAATAACCCCATCTCTCTCCCTCCCTCCCTCTCTCTTGAATAAACTCTCTCATCTCTCTTGAATAAGCTCATCTCCTCAGTTTTTTTTTCTTTCTTTCTTTCTTTCTTTCCCGAAGCGGTTTGGCTCTCCTTCTTCTTGGAAGGTTCTGAAACGAAACACAAAATGGCATCTTCTTCTAGATCCCAATCTGGGTTTTGTCCTCTCTCCCCGTGTCCCTCTCTCGGTAACTTCGTCGAACGGATCAAAGACGCGTGTCGTTTCCTCGTCTCTGCTGTTCTTGGCACAGTCCTCTCGGCGATCTTGACCTTCTTCTTCGCTCTAGGTCCGCCTCTCGTCCTCTTCTATGCACATTTCAAAACTTGTTCTTTCCGTCTTTGTATCCCAGTTTAGTCACTGTGGGGGTGGAAAGTATGTTCCTTTTGGATTGATTCATTGATAAAGTTGTTTCCTTTTTGATCTTCTTCTCAGTGGGGACATTGCTTGGAGCAGTCACTGGAGCTTTGATAGGCCAAGAGACAGAGAGTGGTTTCATCCGAGGAGCTGCGGTTGGAGCCATCTCGGGAGCTGTTTTCTCTATCGAAGTCTTTGAGTCGTCTCTTGTTCTCTGGAAATCTAATGAGTCACGTTTCGGTTGCCTCCTCTACTTGGTGAGAGCTGAGATCCTTTTCTTTAATTCTTTGAAACCACTCTTTTGCTCTGTTTTAAAAATTGATTATATTGTTAATGTTTGGTTGTAGATTGATGTCATTGTTAGTCTAATAAGTGGTAGACTCGTACGGGAACGCATAGGTCCAGCTATGTTAAGCGCGGTTCAAAGTCAGGTACGTTTGATATATATAATTCCATTTCCACAATGAGATGAATCTCTCTGGACTTCTTGATCTTATTCATGTGTTGATCAGATGGGAGCTGTGGATGCAACTTTCGATGAGCTATCGAGTATCTTTGACACCGGTGGCTCAAAGGGATTAACAGGAGATATGGTTAATAAAATACCAAAAATCAAAATCACTTGCAAAAACAACTTAGATGCTTCTGGCAACAAAGACTCTTGTTCTGTCTGTCTTCAGGTATGTTTTGGTCCTAATCTCTTATTTGGGAACCAAAAATGAGTACTAATTTATTGTGTGAATATTGCAGGATTTTCAACTTGGTGAGACCGTAAGAAGCTTGCCACAATGTCATCACATGTTTCACTTGCCTTGCATAGACAATTGGCTCCTCAGACACGGATCATGTCCTATGTGTAGACGTGATCTCTAATCTCTCCCTTTCTTACCATTTGCACAGTCTCCATCGCTCTCTCCTTGACCTTTCTCTTGTTATATGTATGGTCGTAATCTTGTGGTTAGTCTCTCTCTTTATGTACAAAGAAAAAAAAGAAGTTTTGGAACTTTGAAAGCTAGAAAAACTCAACCCAAATCCATTTAATAGATTGTGTGTTGGTCTCACCAAACTTTTGAATATGGTTTGATTTTTCTTTTTTTTCGCAATATTCTTTAAGTTATGACTTGAAGGAAATACATTGAATTCTATGTGTGAAATCTGTTGGCTCGTGGGCCTCCAAGAGATAATATCTTGCCAAATCATTCTTTTTTTTCTTGATTTGGTTTGTTAATTAGCTCTAGCATTTAAGCAAACATGATTAATTACTCACCAAACACGTCATTAATTACATTGTCAGTTTTAGCTAACGCACTCATTACGTGAGACGGCCTTTCTTTTGCCAACTATAACTTGTAAACATAATTGGATATATGTTTACCAAAAAAAAAAACATAATTGGATATATGGTTTATGTTGATCAGTCCGTTTAATATTTATTTTTTACACCATCAGTCATCAGTATTTATCTGTCTTCTAATGATGCTTGTTTTTTTCCCCTTAGACCACCTCCATTGGAGGTTATTTAATTAGAACACCACCACTAAAAATAAAAAAATAAAAAAAGAGAGAGAGAGAGTAAAGAAAGGTTCTAAAACAAATGTTTTTAGAACCATTTCTAAACATTAAACCTTCCACTTGTCTTATATTTAGCATTTTAGAATTAAAAAAATAATAAAAAAATTAGCTATTTATTTAAAAAATTTACTTTTTTAGTTTTTTAGAATTCCACCTAATTTCTAATGGTTGGAGGTACTCTTACATCCTCATGATTCTTGAAGTTTTAGTAAAAAAGTTTAAATCCAAATGATCCAAAACCACAATAGCCTGTAACTTCTAGGACTTGAAAGTTAAAAGTTTCCTTTTTCCTGCAAATAATTCTATATTTAAAGACTTTTTAACGTTGTATACCTAGGACTTTTATAAAGTTAATTGATTAGTATTTAAAAATGAACCACATCTTTCTAAATCACGGGGAGTAAACTAGCACCTCTTGAGTCATTGTACAAAAAATCTATGTCTTACAATGAAAAGTGTTTTTAAAAGAAAAGTCGTCACAACAAAGTTATTTCTAACATTTGCACAAGACTTGGATGAAATAAATGTTTGAAATTCGTTTATCAAAACTAAGTTGTTTCAGTTCCCACGGGCTTTTGTTAGTATTTTCTTGGTCAATAATTTGCACAAATTAGTTGTATTCACGTGATCTTCCGACAGATTAAAAAATTATAGTTGGGGAGGTCCCCCTACTGCAAATATCATTTTCTTCATCACACGTGGCGGAATCGCAGTTTGATAAACCGCCACGTCATAATTTCGATAATTGGTCCACAAACTAAGTCCATTAAGGGCCCATATAAACTCCGCGTTGATATTATCAAAATTTATCTTAGGCTTTAGAAAACGCGATCCGTTAAAACTAGAACCGGTTAATACCCGGTTCGATAATTTTATTTATTTTCCGGTTATTGTTAACCACCTAAACCCTGAGCTGCTATTATATCCTCTTCTCCGACGGCGGAACTCGATTAAACAACTCTCCTCCATTTCGTCGCCTCAGATTCACTGAGCGTCGCCGGAAAAGCTCCTGAGCTATGAAGTTTCTCATTCAATCAATCGCTGGTACGCTCCTCTGTACATTACCGCATAGATCCTTGCGGCTAAACCAGATTAGATCACATTTTCATTTGTCGATTGCTCGATCCTTCTTCGTCGCTACTTTTTTTTGTGTGCGTTCGATCGAATGTATTTACGTATTGCGTACAGGGAGGAATCGATCTCTGGTTCGAACTCTGGTTAGTCGGCGTTTCTTCGCTTCTTCATCGCCGGAGGAACTCGCGAAGAGAAATTACGCCAACGATCTATCGGAGTACAACTCGGTTGTTAACTCCGTCACAGCTCAGCGCAGGTTCTTATTTGGCTAGCTTGCCTTGCATTTTGTATACTTGGTTGCTTGATTGATCCTTGCGTGTGTGTACATGTTGTGTTTGGGTAGGCACTATCTGTTGAGGGATGTGTATGATGATATGAAGCTAGATGGTGTGCAGCCTACAGCTGATATCTTCCATTCGTTTGTTGTGGGAGTGATGAAGGGTGCTCGTTTAAGTGATGCTTTCTTTTTCCGTGAAGAAATGAAGTCCATGGGGATTGCTCCTGATGTAAGTAATGCTTGAGAGTCTAGTAGCAGCAGATTGAGTGATTCATTGCCCAACAATTTAGGCTTTATAGAGTGAGTTCATTCATCCGTCGCTTGTGTTGTTGACTGAGCGTTCCTTCTTGTAGGTGAACTTGTACAACTTCTTGATTTCCACTTGTGGTAAATGCAAGAATGGAAAGGAGGCGATCCGAGTATGTTTATCTTCCCCTTTGATTTTGTATATATATCTTAATCTTCATTCATATACCAACCTTTTGGTTTGTCTCTTTTTGTAAGGTCTTTGACGAGATGAAGAGATATGATGTAAAACCAAATGGACAGACTTTTGTTTGCCTGCTCAATGCCTGCGCTGTTTCTGGCCATTTAGATCTTGTGTAGGTTTACTGCTTCTATAGTCTGTTTACTGCTAATAAACCGATTTGATTTCCTTTGAATAACTTCCTTATGCCTCTTTTCTCTGTTATAAGTAAGTTATGCGCGATCTAAGAAGTGATCTAACCTTTCTTTGGAATCATTGTTAGGTATGCGATAGTTCGAGATATGACTGCTGCTGGTGTTGGTTTGAACCAGTTCTGCTATGCAGGACTCATAACTGCCCACCTAAACAAGGAGCCTAGACCAGAAAATATTTCCACCAAGGTAACCTGTGAAGGTTTCCTGTTGATATTTTCATTTTGTTTTTTTTTCCCTTAAAAGTGGGCTTTCTCACATCCTCTCTTTTTTCTCAAAAGATTCTCGAGTTGGTGGAGCAGTCGAAAGGCTGGTCATCAATTGATTCATCAAGGAAGAGTGCAGAGGATATGATGTTTAGCATCAGTGAAGAAGAGCTGTACAACGTTCCGACCGCTGAATATTCCCACAGGAGCAGGTTTCTGCAGAGGAATTTGACCGTGTACCACGTAGCATTTAGTGCGCTCGCTGATTTAAAGGATGTACAAGTAAGATGATTTGTGTATATTCCAAAATGTCCTTCATTTGAGGGAACGTTCTGTTGAGGGAGTAACAAAAGCATTTGACCAAGTAACTCTTAATGGCAGGCAACGGAAGCTCTTCTTGAGATGCTTAAGAAGGACGGAAAAAATACTGATACTTATTGCGTGATACAAATTATGAGGTAATAATAATAAAGCATGCAGTATGATTATTTGACTGACTATATTAGACTTCACTTTTCTTTGTTGGTATTTATGCCCACAAAATCAATTAGCCTAGTATACATATGCGATTATGTAGTATACATTTAGATGTTATAACATTTGTGATTATCATAGGTTTAGTTACCAGTTTAACTTTTTGTTACTAGTATATTAACACTATAAACTCTTTGGGAATCAAAGCACGCTTATAATATCAGCATCTACGCAGGTGCTACCTACACTCGAAAGACTTTAAAAATGGTGTCAAATGGTTTCAAGATTACATGAACTCAGACAAAACCCCTGCCATGGAACTCTACACGGTAACTATCCTCTGAACTCATCATTGGTGTTTCAAATTAAGTACGAAGAGGAAACTTGTTCTTAGTGCGGGAATGACAACTTTGATAAAACAATTTTATCCTTTTTATAATCTTTATTCCCAAGAAATGTCCATATAACGCTTCTCTGTCCTGTTTTGCGTTCAGCATATCTTTGGGTGACCTGTCTAAATTTTATTTGTTTTTGCTCGCTTCTACAGACTCTTATAGAGGGAGCAATGACAGATTACACCGAGGAAGGAATGAAGATTGCTCAAGAGACTCTGGTAAATGCTTATAGTCTCGGCTGTACTGAAAGACGAATCCATGCGATAAATTCGCTCTGAGTATATGGCCACTGGCCAATGATAGAGCCTTTGCCTGTAGAACTGACGACAATTAATTCATAAATGCAGGTCAGTATGAACGATCGAAACTTCTTCTTAGATGCAAGAACTGGAAGCAATCTGCTACTCAAAGCTGCTGGTGAAAAGGTAAGACTCTTTGGAAACAAACAAAAAATTGCTGTAAAGAGATTCGCTTAGACTGCTTAGTGATAGTTAAAAACTCTGTTCTTTTTTTTCTTCGGCAGACCGGAGGGTACACGGTTGCCAATATGACCTGGGATCTTATGCAAGCTCGGAATATTCCACAGACACTAGCTTCTGTTGAAGCTTACTACAAGGGACTGAAAGTAATAAAATTAAGAACCCTTTTCTCTCAATCTTCGAAGGAGAGCATTAGTTATTGATGTGGGGTTTTTTTGTGGTACAGGAACGTGAAATACCAGAGGATGATCCGAGATTGATGCTAGTAACGCGTACATTCAACACCCTGAAGCGTCAGCAAGGGACATTTCTTAATCGACGTTAAAGCACAAGGACCAAGAGGACAGTTTCTTCGTTTTCTGCCTTTATTTGATTATCATGACCTCTGTAAACCTTCCCGGTATGCCTTTCAATCAGTCCTTTAGATGAATAAGGAGACTTTTCATAAGAAGAAACTTCAACTATAGGATTCTTCGGATGTTAATCTGATTTCAAATTACTCTTGAACCTTGGAGATCTTTGTCTTTACGTTGAAAGTAAGAAAATGATTTAAAAGATGACAACGCCTGTTTGGTTTATAAAGATCAGGCTGTGTACGATCTCAAATGCACCAGTTTGGTATTTTGGCAAGGAAGATAAGAGAAAAAAAAAAGAAACTATACAATCTGGTGTATCCATTTGCAGAGATTAATAAAAGCAAAAGTAGTTTATGAATCACCAAATTACATGAGATACATCATGAGGTCTCTTTAACCACAACAGCCACCTCCCTGTGCTATCGCACCGTCTCTTCCTCCAGCTGCACCTTGAGGACGCCCGTAACCAACCTTTATGCCCGATGACTGCAAAATCCAAAGATATTTCAACTCATTGTAACACAAGAAAGGTCTATTGATTCACAAGATTACAACACTAGAAGATGTTAAGTTACCTCGTTGGATACATCAAAGACACCGTCCTGAATATTCTGGAGGATCTTTCCTGCAGTCTTTATGAAGGCCTGTAGATATACATACGCTACATGTTAATTTCAGTAAAAGGAAGACGAAAGAATTGTAAGATGGTATCATTACCTCCTCAACGTTCTGAGCTGTTCTTGCAGAAGCTTCTAAGAACAAGAGTCCATGTTCTTTGGCAAACTGTTCTCCTTCCTCCTTGCTAACAGCTCTCTTGTGAGCAAGATCGCATTTGTTCCCAATCAGCATAATACTCATGTTAGGATTAGCATGTTGCCGAGCATCCTCTAACCAGCTCGCCAGATGGTTAAACGTCTCTCTCCTAAAACCAAATTAACAAAACAGACTTTTGAGAACAAAAAGATCAAAGAATGAAAAGCTCCAATGATTAAACTCTCCAAATCCATCTTTTTCGGTCTAATGCTCTTCTCAAAAATCCAAAACAATGGAGAAATATAATAATTTTAGTAACATTCCAAAAACCAATTGTTTTGCTTAACATTCCACTGAAAGAGAGCATCGCCAATATCATAACCAAGAACTTTAATCACAACTAACAGTTATATCCTAAGATCTGCCTGATATTCTAAGCTTAACAGTTTAGCCACAAATATAGAAGTGATAAATTCCAAAACCTTGCACAAAAGAATCATGAAAGAGTAGTAGTAAACCTGGTGATGTCGTAGACAAGTAAAGCTCCAGCTGCTCCTCTGTAATACGACCTAGTGATGGATCTAAACGACTCTTGTCCAGCCTACAACCATCACACGTTTCGTTAAATCATAAAAAAAAAACATAAAGAAACACAAACACATACACTTAATGAAGAACCGTCGTGTTAATGATTAACTTTCCAATTATAAATAATCTCTCAATCAATAATATAACCTATTGATTACGACAATTAATAACCTAACTAGACGAACGAAAGCAAAAGAGAGAGAATCGTACGGTATCCCAAATTTGGAGTTTGATAGGACGACCATCGACGGTGACCATACGAGCACCGAACTCGACACCAATGGTGAGATCGTGGACTGGTTGGAACCTCTTATCAGTAAACTGCAGAAGCAGGCACGATTTCCCCACACCTGAAACCGAAACCCAAAATTAGCAACCAAATCGATAAAGTACGATCGGTGGTGGAGGCTCGCTCACCTGTGTCGCCGATGATTATGTACTTGAAGAGGTAATCGTAAGACATGGCTCGGCTCTGATGATTGTTTTCGAAGAAGAGATTGAGAGTTACAAGTCACCGACGCACGCGCTTTTTCGGTTTTTTATTTGGCGAGGTTTCTCGATGGGGAAGTTATCTATCTCCTCCTCCTCCTCCTCATCTTTAATACTACTATCTTTTTTACTTAATTATTAAACAATAGAGGGACCCGATGGAAAATATAATATCTAAAAAGATCGTATATATCCTATAGTTTATTGAGAAAATATAATATATTGTTGGCTACACGTATTAGAGTATGCAGTTCATTCACCGTCCAAAATTTATGTTTTCTGTGGACACGAGACTTGTATATATCACATTCATTGGTGGTGCTTGTACTGTGTTAATATTTTATTAACTTTTTAGAAGCAAAAATGAAAACGTATCTCTGCAACTGATTAGAGGATTGGTAATTATGCACAAGCTGTCTTAATCCAACTAAATAGTTTGATAAATTGGTTTAACATATAGTAAGATAACACCCATAGATCAACTCGTTTCATGTAGCCTGACTAAAATTGTATGTTTGGCAAAATTTTAACCCAACTTGGACAGCATTGTTGACGGAGTGTGGTAGATAGGCCCGGCCCATTATAGAATGAAAAATTGAATAAAAAATAAATATATTATTCTATTTATGAAATAAACTCATTTTTGCAGTCAAGGCGTGTATTCTCACAAGGTGGTAGAATTGTCGGCTGTAAATTCGTCTATGTAATGTTCTCATCATTATAATAGCATAATTAATCAGACGTTCAAAAAAAAAAAAAAACTCATTTTTGTTTTTTTATTTTATTTTATAACATCTCATTTTTATTTTATTATAGAATGAAAAATTGAATAAAACTAAAGCATTTTTTATTCTAAACATCATTTTTTACTGAGAGCATTACATTGGGTTCTTTACAGCAAAAATATCAACTGGATCCACCATCATCACTTTATGCATTAATTAATAATCATCATTCATGGGATTAAGAAGTCAGAATAAAAACAGAAATTAGCAGAAGGCGGGACCCACTTTTTTTCCAACACATGGACTGTTACTCACTCACCTAACGAAGAAGACGAACAACAAAAAATAGATCTCTCTCTCTGTTTCTCTTCCTCGCAAAGTCTCCATCTTTTTTCTTCATTCCTCAAAATACCTAACTTCGATTTTCAATTTACTCCTTGATTTGTACCAATGTCATGATTTTTCCCGAGAAAAAACCTCCGGGAAAATAGCACAATCCGCCTCGAGCTCCGATAGAAGAATCGATTCACAATGTCGGCGTTTTTCTTCAAGAGCACTCTCTTCTTGATCCCGATTCTGACTCTACTACTCACCTCCCCGAGCTGCTCCAAAGCTCGAATCTTCACCTTCGAGATGCACCACCGTTTCTCCGACGAAGTCAAGCGCTGGTCCGACTTAACCGGACGATTCGGTAGCACTTTCCCTCCTAAAGGAACCTTCGAGTACTTCAACGCCCTCGTCCTCCGCGATCGCCTCATCCGCGGCCGCCGCCGCCTCTCCGATTCCGAATCGGAGTCTTCCGCTCTCACTTTCTCCGACGGCAACTCCACTTCTCGCATCAGCTCCCTTGGATTGTAAGTTTCGATTTTGCTCTCAGATTCTCTGTTTTTCAGTGATAAAGTTTGATCCTTTCTGATTGTAAGTTCGATTCTGCTCAGATGCTCTGTTTTTCAGCATAAAGTTTGATCCTTTTTTCACTTGTTTCCATGTTTTGATGTTAAGTTTGCATTACACGACGGTGAAATTGGGAACTCCGGGGATGAGATTCATGGTGGCGCTCGACACAGGGAGCGACCTCTTCTGGGTCCCTTGTGATTGCGGCAAATGCGCACCTACCGAAGGACCTGCTTACTCTTCTGTAAACGTTTTTTTACACTTAACTTAGTAGCAGTTACTGTTGTTGAGTTTACTTTGTCTTATACCACTTTGATTGTGTGTGTGTGTGTTTTAGGAGTTTGAGCTGAGCATTTACAACCCTAAACTCTCGAAAACAAACAAGAAAGTCACCTGCAACAACAGTCTATGCGCGCAGCGTAACCAGTGCCTTGGAACGTTCAGCACTTGCCCTTACATGGTGTCTTACGTCTCTGCTCAGACTTCGACCTCTGGTGTTCTCATGGAAGATGTTATGCACTTGACTACGGAGGATAAGAGCCCTGAGCGTGTTGAGGCTTACGTCACATTCGGGTTAGTAGTAGCGGTTTTGCATCATCTCTAATTGTGTGTTGGTGCAGTGAGTTACTGAAAAAAAATGTGCAGATGTGGACAGGTTCAGAGCGGTTCTTTTCTTGACATTGCGGCGCCGAATGGTTTGTTTGGTCTTGGTATGGAGAAGATATCGGTTCCGAGTGTGTTGGCGAGGGAAGGTCTGGTTGCTGATTCGTTCTCAATGTGTTTTGGACATGATGGAGTTGGGAGGATTAGTTTTGGGGATAAAGGTAGTTCTGATCAGGAAGAGACTCCCTTTAATCTCAACCCTTCGCAGTAAGTGGTCTCATTCACTACTTTTATCAGATTTTGCCAAGAATGTAAGTAACCTTGGTAAAAATTTAATTGCAGTCCAAACTATAACATCACGGTGACGAGAGTGCGTGTGGGGACAACTCTAATAGATGATGAGTTTACAGCTCTCTTTGACACTGGCACATCGTTTACTTATTTGGTTGATCCCATGTATACATCAGTCTCTGAGAGTGTAAGCATTCTAAACGCCATTATAGTTCTCTTGTTTTGATAGTTCTATGAATCACATTGTCGTCTACAGTTTCATTCTCAGGCTCAAGATAAGCGCCATTCACCGGATCCGAGGATTCCCTTCAACTATTGCTATGACATGAGGTATGAGTTTGTATCTATCCACAACATTCAATGCGTCTTTGTCTCCTCCACTCATATCTAATCTTGTAAACTGTGTTATCAGCTCTGATGCGAATGCGAGTTTGATACCGAGTTTAAGCCTTACGATGAAAGGAAACAGTCACTTCACCATCAATGATCCCATAATCGTCATCTCTACCGAGGTCATTCATATTCTCTCTTTCCTTACTTCTTTCTCTATTGCTCACTGTCTTTCTCACAGAAGATTTGCGTTTTTCACAGGGTGAGCTTGTGTATTGCCTGGCCATTGTCAAGAGCTCTGAACTCAACATAATCGGACGTAAGATCAGTTATGCTTTTCATGGATCATCTAAACATCCTTTAGATAATGAACTCACGTTGTGTACTCTTAATGAAACAGAGAACTACATGACTGGATATCGTGTAGTATTCGACAGAGAGAAGCTCGTCTTAGCTTGGAAAAAGTTTGACTGTAAGTTTCCTTCCTCTAATGTTTTTGCTAGAAACACTTATTTGTGTATTGACTTATCTCTTGACGCAGGCTATGATATTGAAGAGACAAAGACAACTCTTACCGGAGCAAACAAAACAGAGGCGGTGGCTCCGGCAATGGCAGCCGGGATAAGGACTCATAATAACAACTCCTCAGAGCTACACAGAACAAACCAAACCAACTCCAAAAGTAGCTCTTCTTCCTCCAACCAAAGATTTAAAACAGTAACGCTATGGTCTTTCTTCAGATTTTTGTTCATATTATTTCCACTTTTATAGAGTTTGTAGTAGTAATCTTCTTAAAAGTCACACTCCAAAACACCCATTTTGTTTGTATCATAATGAGATTATAGAGATCAGCCTCTTCAGGAAAATATATGTTCTTCCACTCCTACCACTCTTTCAACTCTAGCTTTTGACAGTTTCTTACACATATCACTCTTATTCAACTCTATTAAAACATTATTGTCCGACAACACATATCCAAGGCGTAAACATGATTGCACCAACACGATGTCCATGACCATGTCTGTACAGATAAGGGAGAAGATTCGCATTACAGATATTTGTATTTAACAGAATGTTTTGTATACTGTTTTAAGAAGTGTTCAATTTGGTGTAACATTGACATTCTTTTGTCAGCAACCATATACATTTTAAACCAAGATGACAACATTACTAGGCTAATATAATCAATGATTTAATAGTCAAGTTAATTATATTCAAAACAGTACGAAGTCTTTTTCTTAAACTAATAAATAACAATTATCAATAACCATGGATGTTTTCCCCCAAAAGTCAATAACCATGGTCCATGATATATATTCACTGCCAAAACTGTCTAGATTAGTAACATTTATAAAATGGTAGGTACAACAAATCTCCATCATAAAAAAGTAATAAATTTAAAACTTTGAAAATATAATGGTCAAGATTTTTATTATGTAACGTTAGAACAGTAAGAATTAGAACCACATCTTCTGAACTAATTTTTTGAAAAAAATTATAAAAAGGTCAAATGTTTTATTTTTAGTCTCGTTTTTCACATTACAAATCCTTTCGAGCAATCATTTAGTGACACGTTTGATGATTGTCAACTTACTAATCCTCCCAAAGGCTCATCAGCCAATGAGATTCAGAGTAAGACAATGTGTTAATAGACAAAGGGTAAGTTAGTAACTTCCACGGCAACCGGTAAGCAAACAAAAATCAAAACGGAAAAGGCAAGGAAAAGAAGAAAATGTAATAAAAATGGAAATATATAATAAAAAAATAAGAACGGAAGAAAACAAAAAAAACTAAAGAGAGAGAGAGAGGAGACTAGACTGCTCGCTCCTTCATCGTCTTCTCCTTCTGCGGAATTAAATTTTTGTTTTCGGAAAAAAATCTCTGTTTCCATTTTCGTCGTGCATTTAACTCAAATCATAACACTAAACTCTCTGAATCACGCGGAGGCTTCGTCGGATTATTATTATTCACCACTAACTCTCTTCTTCTTCTTCAGGGTTAATAAAATCGATTGTTTAGATATTTTACTATCGATCGGAGCTCATTAGCAAACCCTAATTTTTGCCCCGTCGACGATGGCCTCCGCCGCTTCCAGTGACTCCACCTCTTCTTCCACGAGCGAGAATCGCCAATCACGCCGTCCCTCTCCGTGGAGTCAGATCGTCCGCGGCGAATCAGACCCGCCGACGATCTCCTCCTCCTCCGCTGCACCTTCCTCTCCTCAATCCAAGGCTCCGATTGATCCGGTTCCTTCTGCGTCAGCTGCTCCACATGCTCCGGTTGCTGAAGACGTTAGATCGGAGGAGTCTGGTGCTCAGGGCAATGCTGGGAAGAAGCCTGTTTGGAAAAGGCCTTCTAATGGGGCCTCTTCTGAGGTTGGTGGACCTGTCATGGGAGCTTCGTCGTGGCCTACTCTTTCCGAGACTACCAAAGCTCCTTCCAGCAAGTCTTCCTCTGATTCGTTGAAAAGTCTCGGCGATGTACCTTCTTCCTCATCGACAGTGGTGGTTACCGTTTCTCAGGTTTGATTGATTCTCATAACAATTGATTAATGGCTTTGTTTGATTGCTGAAAGTATGTAGCTTTTCTATCCGTTTGTTGCGAAAATGACTAGAACTGTGTATCGTAGAGATTGATGAAGCTTCTTTTGTGTGTGGTCGCTATCAACTTTTGATTTTTCTCAGTCTCACTTCCCTTTGTTGAGATAAATCTTAGCTAGCTGTTTGTCTAAGTCGTTACTGTTGGATTCTTACTGCAATGTATCGTCATGTAACATCAGCATCTGTTTAATATCTTCCTATTGGATTGCAAATGCAGTTTTAAGCCACTGAGTTCTGTAGCATCAACGGATATGAAACTCTTTAGATGTTTCTTCTGTTCAAAATCTTTTCTTTTGGATTTCTAATGTCAAAATGCTTCTTTTTTTCAATGTATGCTTTGGTTTAGGGAAATTCAAATGCTTCTGCTCCTGCACCTAAGCAAGGTGGTCGTGCAAACCCCAACCCAACACCATACAACTCGCGCCAGAGATCATTTAAACGGAATAATAGCGCTTCTGGATCCACTGCTAATGGTACTGTTTCTCAAGGTCCAGTTGTGGAAACGCCTTCACACAACCCTTCTCCTAGAGGCCAAAACCAGAGGAATGGCTCTGCATCACAAACACATGGTGGTGGTAGTGACAACTTTTCTCCACGAGACTCGCACAGGAACCAAAATGGTAACCACCACCACAACCACCACCAAAGTCATGGTGGCAGGCGCAACCAGGAGCACGGGAATCAAAACTGGAATTTCAGCAGAAGCTTTAACGGGAGAGATGGAAATGCACACTCGCAAAGAGGCGCCCCAGCATTTGTAAGACATCAACCTCCAACTATGCAGTCAATTCCTCCTCAGTTCATGGCAGCTCAGCCTATTCAGCCTTTTGGCGGGCCTGTGCCCTTCCCTCCTGGTGAGACACATTGAAAGATCACGTCTTTGAATTTTTTTTTTTTTTCTAATGCGTCTTTCATTTCAGAATTGGCATCTCCATATTATCCCCGTATGCCTTTCATCGGCCCTCTCTCACCTGGTCCAGTCTACTATCAAGTCCAAGATCCTCCTCTAAACGTAAAACTACAGAAGCAAATACAATATTATTTTAGGTAGTACCTTTGTATTGAATCTCTCTTATTCGTCTCATTTCTCTTCTGGGAAGGAGTAATTTAGATGCAAATGTTTCTTTTTGTTACAGTGAAGAGAATTTGATTAGAGACACATACCTTCGTGGGCTCATGGATGATCAGGGTTTTGTTCCGCTGCATGTGATTGCTGGTTTCAAGAAGGTAAAATTACTTTCTGGATGTGCCGTCATACATGTTGGCCTGATTCACCTTTCCCACTGAGTCTTATTTATTACTCTCGAGTCTGTAGAAATTGAGGATTAGCGTGTACTTGTATTCAGTCTAGTAACACCTTAGATACACTTTGTGCGGTTTTATATAAAGCTGTTCCATGCATATACATACTCTCAGCAATGGAATCTGATCTTTAAGACAGATGATTCATATTTAGAAGTTCGATCATGAATGCTTCTTTAGCTCCCGTATAATGTGTTTTTATAATGTTAAACTTGATAAGCTATGATTGATTCGCTGCTCGCTTGGCTTTCTCTCATCAATGTTCACTGCTTTCGTTCTCCCTTCTCTTAGTCTAGTTACTATAACACTTTGTTGCTGTGTACCATATGTCCAGAGTCTTTGTGTTATTCTCTATGAAGTGTAGCTATCTGTGTTGCCTCTTTTTTCTCCTTATTCAGGTTGCAGAACTTACAGATAGTATACAGCAAATAGTGGAGGCTCTACAAGGTTCACCATTTGTTGAAGTGCAGGTACCTCTTGTCTATATATGTCCTGTAGTGTGTAAATTTTTGAATTACATTCTTTCCTTGCAAGTAGAATGGTAGTGACTAAAACATTTACTTTGGTATAACATGCATTTTAACTGTTTGAAGCTGAAAATATATAATTATTGTTCGTCTCAACTCTCAAGGCATGTATATTGTATGGCATTGATATTTGGTTTCCTTGTTTGTTTTGAAATTATTTGCTATTATTTGATTGCAAATGCTTTTGTTGTGACTTGTTAGGGTGACAGAATAAGGAAGCGCTATAATTGGCAACATTGGTTGCTTCCTGAAGATGCGAGCCTTCAATTTGTTGATGCAGTAGCAAGCGGAGTTAGAAACTTGTCGATTGGTCAGAGCTCGGCGGATCCAATTGGTGGTCCAAGCAGCCAGTTGCAACCTGCGGGAGCAGAAAACAAAGCTGCTTCAGATGGTCAGCAACAGTTTTCTGTTGTTAATCCAGTGAACAACCTCAATGGCTCAAATGGTGCAAACCGTTGAACCATCATGTTTGGAGCTGTTGGTTAGTGTTGGACATGAAATATATTATTTTGTCCTGCTCGGAGTCAGGAAAAAACAATAATGAAGGGGAATCAAAAAAGAGAGAGTAAACGGTAAGGCATAAAACCAAAAAGAGAAGAGACTCCACATGAAAAAAGAATCAAACATTTCATAAACTTTTGCATATTTATGGTTTCTTTTCTTCTTGGTTTTGGATGTTTTTTGGATGCTAGTAACTTTTTTTGTGTGTTAATGCTACTTTGCTACATGTGATGGTCATTGACAGTTGCTTGTAAACCATTGTTATGGTCTTGGGATTTATCGGTTTTGCTTGCTCTCAAATTTGTTTCCCTAATCATCAGTTCTGTTTCTTTTTCAAAAAGTTTGATTGCTGATGAGAACCGGCTAAGCAAAGCTAAAGTTAAATTGAGAGAAACTCGTGAATCCCTCATTCCTCAGAAAAAGCAGAAGATTGGTAAAGTGAAGCAATAGCCAAACAAGTGTACCTTTAATCAGTCCTATTCGTAAAAGTGTACAAAGAAAAAAAAAATGCTAACAAGAAAACACGTACCAAAACGGCGCCTCGTGTTGTCGTTTGCTTTGTATTGCTTTGATGTGAATATTGAAGAAAGCACGTGTTTCTCTGCCAACGTTGTACTGTTGTGCAGTTGTGCAGGGTGTGAATCTTTGAATGGGTGAATGAGTCGCTATGTAATTAAACAATCTTGGAAATTGTTCGGCGAGTTCCCAAGTAATTAATATCACAGTAAATAACCAACGTGTGACATAAAATCTCGTATTTCATTTGCAAAAATGAAAAATAACACTTAGTTTCTTTCTCATAACTCATAAGTTTGACATACATCGATTTTAAAATGGTACCAGATTATCGTAATGTATTCATGTATAACTGTGTGAGAATAGGCCTAATAGCGTATGACCGTGAGCTTGTTACTTGTTTAGCCTTTCACATATGTGCAAAACTCATATTGAGATATTTGGTTTTCCGCATACTAGTGTAGTTAGGCAGTTTTTCTTAAGAAAAGTTTTATATAATTGCACCGAATTAAATTTTACGTACTAATACCTAACATAACAAGATAATTTACTTTTCTTGATAAATGAAACTTGACTTTACTCAGACCTCACTCTCACGACTTAGCTGAAGCCTAAGATAATCTAGTAAGTTACTACCAGTCAAGCTTTCAAAGCCATATAGGCTCTCCTTAATCAAGCTAGTCATTTGTACACAACAACAAAAACACTTCACATATATCAACATATTCTTTATGTTCACCCAAATGTGGAAAAATAAAATGAAACAACCCAAAAGATAACCCAAAATCAGAATTATTATTGATTCTGAAAACCCTAATTCACAAACACAAACCAAATGTATAGAAACTTGCTCAATTCTTCTTTGCCATTTCGAGATGTCAAAGTACACATATCCAAGCATTTTGCAGTTTCCAACGGTTAGCATTCTTTTGGATCTTTCAACTCCACGTTTTTCGCTTATTTATTTTATTGCTAATTTTAGAAGTAAATTATTACGACTACTGTATATGTTCGTACAGTCTATTGACAACCTACGGACAGGTGATTATTGTACGGACTAGTGGAACTAAGAGAATCCAACGGTCATAAGCTCACGGCTCAGTCGTATTGTTCGTTGGATTCTAAATTCAATGTATAAACGAAAATCGATAAATACGAGTTTATATCATCACATCAATTCACTTGTCCTGACTTATTTTGAGTCTATCAACCTCTTTTATCGGCAGACGAGTTTACTTTTTGTGAACTATTTTACATCTCCCTCGTTTTTCTATATTATTGCATTACAAATCTTATGCTACCATTTTAATTTTACCAACTTGAGATAGTCTTAATATATCATCATGATCCATAGTATAAAAACTGAAATATGAATTTAGTAAGATGTTATTTCAAAACAATTTGGTAATAATCACAATTATACACCAAAAGCTACGCACCTGTAAACTCCTTTTGTTTCACAAAAACTGTCATTTTGATATTTTCTACACCGATTAAAAAATGACCGAAATGCATTTATGTTTTTATTAACTATACATGTTCCATCAATAGTATTTAAGATGAATAAAATTATTTTTACAATCAATGCGTTTGTAATTAATATTAATTGAAAGTTAAATTAAAATTATAAAATGATATTTTTATGCAACAAAAAAATGTTAAAATGATATTTTTTTCAAAAATATAGAGAGTATTATGTATTACATGCTAAAATAAAAATAAGAACAAACCAGTTTTTATTAAATTATGAAAAGTTATTTATAATCTAAAGGCTTTAAACCGTGGGAACAATCTTACACTTGCGATTTTGGCAACTGGCAAGCAAATTATCCGTATATGTGCATAGTTTTAAAGTAAGAGACAATGTGTGGAATATCCTTAATTAAGGTTCAAATTTGCTGAATACCCATAATTATGGATAACCCAAAAAGGAGTAACTTTTTAATACTGTGCGGATGAAAATACCCTTATGTTTTGTCGAAAACAAGTAACTATAGATCTATCAGCTAAATATTTACATAGCAGATAACAATCTACATACCAACTAACATATTTGCTAATAATTTCAGTATCATCTAACAATCTATGTATCAAACAAATGTATCGACTAACAAATCATATATCAGTTAATGAAACTATTAACAATTAATTAGTTATCTATTAAATAGCTCCAAATTTATTTGTAACAGCTAACACTTCATGTATCGATTAAGAATCCATTAAAATCTAAATAATAGCAGGTAAGTAATAAAATACCTACTAACGTATATATTATCTAAAAGTTGATTGTGATTCGAAATTGGAAACATTAGAATTGGGGTGAGATAATAAGATTAGCATTATGAGTGTCAAAAAAATCATAATAAAAAAATAAAGATTTGTGTTGAATTAGAAGATGATTTGAAGAATTTGTACGAGAGATAAAGAGATTAGAATACATAAAAGGGAGAAGAGAGAGATAGAGATAAGGGTATTATAGTCACTAAAAATATTTTTAAAAACAAAGTTATATGGCAAATTACATGAGTTTTTGGATGCATCTACGCCAATTACTCTTAAAGCAAACTAAAGAGATTTGTATGTAAAATTAGCTAGAATAGATGGATTAAAAAAAACTAAAGAGATTTGATGGAGTTTGGGACAGAGCATCATCATGCTAACATCTGTTCACTCCCCAATGAGACATGACATGTCACTCTCTCTCCCTCCCTTTCATACAACTCACAAGTCTGCATAGTTTAATTTCCCAACTTCAATTTTACAAATGATTTTAGGAATATACATATATAGATATTGTATATATTACTTTAATTTCCTTTTATTCAAATGTTTCATAACTTGTTGGCTCAATTCTAAAGAAATTATCAAAATCTTGATGTTTTTTTTTTGAGAAAGGGCTTATCAAAATCTTGATGTTAACAAAAACATATCTCCCATTTGGTGTTTTATCCAACAACGTTCCAAAAATTTACATTTTAAAATATAATATGTTGAAGTATGTAATAAACCCATAAACGCTACTAAATTGAAAAATAAATTTACATAGTCGGAAAAGAGATCAAATCCAGATGTATTGATCTTTTCTTGAGCAGTAGAACTGTTGTATGTGCTCCACCTTATGGTGATGATATATCCACAACATTAAATGATCCATAGATTATGGAATGTGTGTATGTTACACAATGGCTAGACAAGTTGTGCAATATATATAGTTTTGTTTCAAGAATGTTTATATTAATAACAAAATTGTTTTTAGAAATCATGTATTACAAACATAATTGTTACACAATTATTTTAAAATATTTTTTTAGATTTAGTTGTTCTTATTTTCAAAAATATTGTTATTTTAATATTGTTTTGATATTTTATTTCGTTTATTTCATAAAAATTTTCTTTTTATTTTTTTATTTTGTTTTAGAAAATATCATTGTATATTTTCAATGTAAATTTTTACATTAAATCTTTTTCTTATCATTTTAAATGACGTATAATTAAATTATTTGTATTTAAATAGTTTGGTAATAAATAAAAATAAATTAGTATATTTTGTTAGTTCTTAATTTGCATGAAATGTGTTTACACTTACTATAAAAACAGAGGTACTATTATTTGTTTTAGAATTTGAAACGTATTCAATCAACTCAGTGGCACATATGATTTGTTTTCGCTTTTCACTAACTTCATTTATGGTTAATTTACTTGTTCGAGTAAAAAAAAGCAGACTATGAAGCTTTTGAAAAATTTCGGCCACGAGATGAACATGTATTTCTTCCAACAATCATCTTTGAATTAAGTAGTTTCATTAAGTAGAATGCCATTTAAAAAAAAAGATGTTTTAGTTAATTTCTTCATAAACAGCTTCCAATGATGAGACATTTCCTCGAGAGCCATTTTTCATATATAAAAATTTACTCAAAACATATCATCTCTAAATCATATGCGTAAAGAGATGAATTATCATGTGGAACAGAATCTCAAAAAAACAGAAGCTTATATGCTGAGTCTATTATACTATCAACTTGTGGTAAATATGATAAAAAAGGGATTACCAAAAAAAAAAAAAAATGATAAAAAAAGCTTATATACTGTGCCTATTATACTATCAACTTGTGGTAAATAAGAAAAAAAAAGCATGACTAGATATGCACTTGGAGACTGAGCAATACGAATATCTAAATATCTGGAGGTAGATCAGATCCTGTAACGTATATAATTAATAAGCAAACGATTATAAATATATAAACGTGACACTTGAAATTGATCCAAAAGGATGTGATCTTTAAGTTGGTGTTCAAGAAAAAAAAAAGGATGTGATCTTTAAGAAAAGAGGTGAGATTAAACGAAAAGTTAATTATTTGCTTCCCTTTTCTCAAGCATCTCTTCCCCACCCACTCTTTTTTTTTTTCCCGCCAAAGATTTGATATTATAAGAAGATTGGGCCAAGCCCATACAAGGCCGAAGCCCGATTGCAAAGAAAACAAACGCAAGCCCAACCCCAGGGGCAAAATAAAAACTTAAACAGGCCCTCGGCCCAACCTTAGAAACCGCCCGGCCAGCTGGCTAGCGCGTCAAGGAGGCGGCTCGACAAGTGGAGTGATCTGCTCCATTGACGCGTCACACGTCGTCACCGCCTCGACTTGATCACCTCCGCCTTTACGCCACCAGAACAAACACCCTCGAGCACCTTGATCGTCGGAGCTCGAAACCAGACAAGCCTCCAAACAAACGCAAAGCCATTCTTCACCGCCGTGTCATCCCGCCGGAGAGATCAATCGAACCTCGAGATCTCCTCCGCCTTTAGCATACTTCAAACCCAAGACACGCGACTCAAGAAGCCATCTCTTCCTTTCTTTGAGAATCATCACCTCGCCGGAGAACCTTGTCTTCAACCAAGATCTCATCCGCAGTGACCCCACCCAAGACTTACCGACAACTGCGCCGACCATGATACAAAACTAAACTAGAAAACTTTTCCCAAAGAACCGCGGGATCCTAAGTGGAAGCGCGGAGCTGTGCTAGCCTCCGCTCTCCAAAACTAAAGCCGGCGAAGGCAAATCTAAAGAAGACTCCCTTCCCGGGAACTAGAGCCGGCGGCGGTGGATCTACGAAAGCCTCCACCTCCCGGAAAACACCACCACTGAACATGCATGCCACTTCCTCCACCAGGACCCTCCCGACGAGAGCGTCGTTACTCCAAGACCGAAACCACCGTAAGCGGTGAGGTCGAATCCAGAGCTCGGACAAGGCAGTCGTTGACAGGTTGGCGAAGAAGAGCGAAGGGGGAACACTACGAAGGACAAACAGAGGCTCCGACGCCGGCACGGACGCTCACGCGCCGGCCGCGCGCCGAACCCCAAACAAGATCTCTCTTTTCTTTGTTCCCCACCCACTCTTTACATTTAAGGATCATGACAATAGTTCACTAACTTCACTTTTAAATTATTAACAGCTTTTTATCTTTACACAACTTTTAAATTAAAGACATCAAAACTTTACTTACATAGTTACCATTTTTTTTTCCTTCTTCTCTTAGCATATTTATTTATATTTCTGACTAGTTTAATCTCTCTTCTTCTGGACCCCCATCATTCAAGAAATGACCGACGAAAGTCAAGAAGCTCTCTGAGCTCTCTACTCGCTACTCTCTCTCTCCGCGTAGGATACAAGACTTTTGACACCAAAGCCTTAAAGCTGTGTGCCTCTGTGTTGTTTTGGTTCTCTATTCCAATGATGTCATCAGCAAAGCATCAGAGAAACCATAGAATCTCTGTTACAAACAAGAACAAGATTCTCAACACTGTTTCCTCCATCTCATCCTCATCACCATCATCCTCATCATCTTCTTTACACTCATCACAAGACTCTCAAGAAGCCCAAAAGAGTTCTTTAATCACCATGGAAGAGGTTTGGGAAGACATCCACCACCTAAACCGCCACAGCCAACATCCACAACACAACCATGAGCCAAGGTTCAGGAGCCATAACCACCAAAACCCTGACTCCATCTTTCAAGATTTTCTCAACGGACCTTTGAACCACGAACCAACCATACCCATGGGTTCTTCCTCTAATGGCCATACCACCACTGTGACTGCTCTCTTCAGCAGTTCTCCTTTGCCACCTCCTGCGACTGTTCTGAGCTTGAACTCCGGTGCCGGCTTCGAGTTTCTTGATAACCAAGATCCTCTTGTTACCTCTAATCTGCATAGCCACAATCATCTCACAGACGTTCCTTCATTCAACACTTCTCTTGAGGATTTTACTTGTTTTGGTAAGAAAAGAGGTCAAGAGTCCAATGAAGGTTCAGGGAACAGAAGACATAAGCGTATGATCAAGAACAGAGAATCTGCAGCTCGTTCCAGAGCTAGGAAACAGGAATGTGCCTCTCTCTCCTCCTCTACTAACCTTCTTTTACTCCAAAAAAAGAAATGTTGTTTTTCCATCAAAATGTTTTTGTTTTTTTTTTAAAGGTATCTGGTATTTTATTATAATTTGCAGGCTTATACAAACGAGTTAGAGATTGAAGTTGCTCACCTGCAGGCAGAAAATGCAAGACTCAGGAGACAACAAGAGCAGGTAAACAAGCAGAGAGAAGTTCTTGCCCTCACATAATTAGTTCAAATCCTTAAAAGGAAATAGACATGCTCTGCATTATTTGCAGTATCTTTGTTTTACACACGTTTTTGTCCAATGCTGATACTTAAGTTCTCTATGTGTGTGTGTGTGTGTGTGTTTGTCCAGTTAAGAATGGCGGCAGCAAATCAGCAACCAAAAAAGAAGACACTTCAACGGTCTTCCACAGCTCCATTTTGAGAAATCTACAAGTCCTTATCTCTCTTTTGGTGATTGAGAGAGGCTTTCATGAAGAAGTGAAAAAATGGAAAAAGTTTGTACTTTTTTTTTTAGCTATAAGTATAACTAAGCTAAATCTGTAGAACCAAGATCTTGCAGGGTAAATAAGTAGTAAAAAAACAAGAAAAAAAAACAGAAAGAGTAAAGGATCTTTCCATTTCCTAAGGCACATGAACACCTGTCCTGGGCCTCTCTCCTCCTTGTTCTGTCATTTTCTTATTTAAACTCTTTTCACTTCTGTACTAACAACTTGTATTTTTGTAGTAATGCTACTTAGTACTTCCTCTTCTAATGCTAGTTTGAAAACATTACCTGTTATATTTAATGTTTAACCCATTTGGTTCTCAAAAGAAGCAAAGGTTTCAAGTGACCAATAGACAAAACAGTGCTCCACTTAAATGATGACATTACCAAAGAGAAAGCTAGAAGGTAACCACCTATCACTGAACATTTATTTTTTTTTCTGCCTCATTATCACAAAAAAGGTTCATCCCTTTGGCTGGCTACCATAGAGGCCAACAAGTTGCACTATGAAACTAAAACCTCCAGTGACCAAAAAAAAAAAAAGATTGAAACCTCCAAGCCAATGGGAATGAAGTCAGCTAACTTTATTGGTTGGTCCAAGAGAGAACATGGTAGGGTTGGTTATGTTCTTGGTCACTAACCTCTCCCCCACGTTTTACTTATCCATTGTACTGAAAAGCTTTTGCCATACTAGTCATCATCAAAACACTATACGTGTTTGTGTGCATTTGGTTTATCAAGAGAATAGTTATATCCTCTTTTTGGTCCATTATCAGTTGCCAGACAGTGATAAGTCTGGTTTATGATGTCAGCAAGATTCTTCTTGATCCACTTTTGGTTGTTGATATTTTTTTTTTGTGGCGTGGCGTAGCATTAAGCAACCAAAAGTAGTACACCAAGAGCTAAGATGGTGTGGCATTAAGATAGAGAAGAATAGAATTACTAAAAGTGAGACTATGACTAGAAAATATTCTCACTGGTAATACTTAGAGCCCCTCAAATAGGGCATCTAATACTTTAAAATTTTAAATCATGCATTCTAGTTTTCCTTCCAGTCAATGAGAATCCTAGATTTCAAGAAACTTAACAAGAAAAAGTCGGTACATTCACCTGAAACTATACCCCTCCACTATCTTTTAATTGCTTACATCAATGTTTCTCATTACAACTTCAAACTGTGAAACAGCTACCACAACTTGGTCAAGTAACTAGTACATATGAAAGAAAGAACCATTGATAAGTAGGTCGATACAGATACGGATACGGTGCAACAAGTTGCTTACTACCTTCACTCTGACCTTATATTTTTTTGGTGTAAAAGCAAGAAAAAGATAATCATGAAGCTTTTGATGCATCATCTTCTTCCTCAAGTATTTTTCCATCCTTTGGAACCAAGCATGGAATCCCATCTTTTTATCTGGCGTGTTAATCGAAACAAAATCAAGTCTTAAACACTGAATCTTGAACGTAAAGTGAAAGCTAAAGAATATGATTAAGAAGCAAAAACGAAGAGTTAAAACTTAAAACAGTGAAGCGTGATCGTGAAGTTGAAAGCTAAAAGAAGGATGAAGAATATGATTAAGAAGACAAAGGGCCGACCAATCACTTTAGCATATGAATCTCACAACGTCACCAATAAACAAAATTCTTGTATAACATTATTTAGTATGAAGCAAACGCAAAGAATCCACAGCTCTGTATATAATCTCTCAATCATCGATTAGATTAGACAATACTTGGTTGATTCCGGCGTGTTTTTGCAACACTCTGCTTATTCTCACCATTTTTTTTTGTAGCTTTGATCGTACAAAGTGATAGTGTTTATCCCAGACCGAAGTAAACCGCTGCTTCTCAAATTTTCTAAATCAGTCCTTTTGATGTCTTATTGTTTAATATTTGAAGGAAGTTTTCAGTTATTTGATACGCAAGTCTCTGTTTTTGAATTATGCCCCCTCCATTCTTATATTTTTCGTATTCATCCGACAATGTTTATAATTATCTGACCAATTGAATTGAATTGATATCATCATCTATTTAAAATTAAATAAAATCAATCATATATATATATATATATATACGTTTTTGGTTTACTTTCCTAACATGTCAGCATCTTTATCAATATTAGGTGCCGCGATTTCGCCGATATAAATATTTTATGAAATTATATATTATGTTTATAATTTTATAATTTTGAATAATAATCATAACTATTAAAACCAGCTTTTTTATTTTAAATAGTTTGAAAATCAAAAGTCTTGATATTGTATAATCTTAGAAGATTATTGAAATATATTTTTAATTCTATAAATTTTATTATAAGTTTTCACATGTCCTCACCTGCATAATGAGGAACTTATAGACATTTGTGAATGAACAAACAATCATTGTGTTTCAAATTGCCAAGTAAGAACCTATTGATTTCAACCGCAAGCGTGAAAAATAAGCCGGTGTAAGTCACATGTGCGACTTCATGTGTTACTCTAAAATCCAGAAGGCACACTTGGTGAGCTATTCACTTGGTGGAATCAAACAAAGTTCTCCCATCATCTTTGAAGATTCAGTTCTAGCTTGTAACTTTTCGGAAACCTACACTAGAATGTTCGTCACTGTTGGAATTGTTGGAATTGTGCTCACTATTTTTGTTTTCAACCAATCGGTTATAGCATATGATAACCATAAGATCAGTGGACAGTGAAAATGTCCGAAGATGCTCATTCTGGAGAACCAGAAAATCATCGTTGTTGTGAAAGATTTGGTGAAAGTTAGTGAGGAAAACCTGATTAGTCTCAGAAAGGTTGTGAAAGAGTTGACCAAACTTATTATTTAAGAGTTAACTGGATTTTGATACTTGCATCCGCACATATTACTCTTCATATGTATATATATATATATATATATAAATATTAATGTTTATATTCTAAAAACTTATGATTAAGTTGCAAGTATTTTAGTATTATTTTCTAATTCTTTAATAGATGCTATTATGATATGTATTTTATAAAATATTTGAATTATAAATTTTGATTGTCTCACATACTAACCGGTAAATTTGGTTAGACCATTACTTTCAATCTAGAATTATATAGACTATATGGAATGTTGTATCTTAAAAAAAAATTAAGAGGTTGCACAAATTTTGTCAATAGCATCTATGTCTATGATAAACGAATAGAACTTATTGGATTCATCATTTTATAAATGTTATGTTATTTGAATTATAATTATCTCGGTTTGTTTATTAGAAAAGGTAATAGCCGGTTGAATTGCTAGTTTTTATATCTTAGAAAGTTTGAAAAAAAAAACAATAATATAATAACAACTTGATTTAATAAATTAAATGAAGTAGTTGGTCTACATGTCGCGTATGTTAATGAATAAAAGTTAAAGCACATATAATTACTATATTATTCACATTTGTGAAATTTTTTGATTCATGCCCCTAAAATTATTATATTATTCACATTCATCCGACAATTCATTAACGATTTGAATAGAACAGACTAGATATCATATCATCAATATAATTTTTTTAATAAATTAATCATACAATTTTTTTTTGGTTTATTCTCCTTTATTTGGTGAGGAGTTTGCTTAACTACTACAACACATTAAAAGTGAATTTGCTTTAATTTCTCCACATGGTACTTTTTTTATTATCTTAAGGGGTAAAAAAGCGTTGAAGCGACAAGCAAGCTTCGTGACATATTTACAAACCATGGATGAATAGAACTACTACTTATGTTTGCCGATAAACAGATAATATGCTTAAAACTGGCAAGGCATGTGCATTTGGAAGCATCTCTCCAAAAGGAACCGACAAGTTTTGTGTCTATAGAGAGAACTATAAGTCTTATCTACAATGAAAAACTTCATAGATTTTTTCTTAGTTGCCTATTTATCCACAAGCAACATGATGAATGTATGTAATATGTTTTTTCAATCCTCAATTTATGTGAAAATTACTATTTTGACCCAAATCATAGAACTTTGGTCCCAATTAAAGAAACCCTTAATCGTACGTCACACAACTACCATCATCATATGATCAAAGTCAAAGGGGAGATTTTTAGTAAGTCCATAGTCTACGTAATACACAACACAATTACTGAAAAATTTGATGGGAATCCCAAACTCATTTACATGCAAAGACAAAAAGACAGTAAGAAAGTAGCACGAAGAAAGAATCTCGTGTCATAGCGTTGTTTTGTTCACCTTTTGTGTATATGAATTCAATGTTCCATGAACTGCGACGAAGGTGGACTTATTTTAGTCTTCTCAGTACCTGTTAAGAAACGATATTTTGTTCATGCTTCAAGGCTAAAACCAAACGTTGTGTTAAGATGTATCTATCTATATAGTTCATACCATAAGCCCCACGAATCTCAACTTCTCGCAGTTCTTGGACTAGAGCACAGCAACAACACATCAAATGAGATAGAAAATCGTCAATGAACCCTCCCTGCCAAATCAGGAAAAACCTTAAGTATGCATCCCAATAGTGATAGTTACTAACAAATCTGTTTTATTGTTTTATTGGAATCATATAGATGTTTAGAATCAAAAGATTATTAAGATGGATTAGGGGGTTTTGAAATGTACCGTAATGTTGAGTGTTTTCCGGAGTTTCCTCCTTACACAGCAAGTGTAACAGCAACACGAAAGTATCAAAGAATATGCCATTAGCTCATTACATGCTTCAGCTGAAGCTGCGAGGACCAGCCAAACAAACAAAAAGTCAACTTATTAGTTTTCACAAGTATTATTATTAACAAATGGTAACATGCTAAAGTTGACTGTATCCAATTATATCACACTTACAGATGTGTCTGTTAGTTGCTGCAGTGGCAATCTTTGCCAAAGTACCACACGGGAAAAAGAATGTCTTCAAGCCTGCGAGTTCCATCATTGAATAATTAACAATAAAGTATAGAATATAAAACGCTAATAATCCTTCTTATATAAAACAGAAAACAAAGTGGAATCGCAGTGGAAACAAGAAGAGGGGAAGAACTCACAAAGAGAAGGTTCCGAGCAACAAGCTAGTAAGTCGGTATGCCACTCTTCATGGTGCAGTGATGCTCTTCGTGAAAGCATTTCATGCCCCGATGTAACAGAAGAAGTGGATCTGCATGAAATAATTACGCAAGCAGCGTTATACAAACATTACAGTCACATAAACAAATCAGAAGTTGTATTGAAGTATGTAACCTTACCTTGAAGCAGCACGACTAGTGCTTTTCACGGGAGGATCTTCCTCATACGAATACTCCGTCTTATGGCTTACACTACGGTCAGCCTTTTTGGAAGCTTTCTTGGACAGCTCCTTCTCAGAGCCGCCATCAACCTCAGCAACGGTTTGAGTCACACCAATCAAACGCTGAATGACTTCACACTGAGCCACATCGTAATGCTCCTGGGAACGCTGAAGCTCAAGCTGCAGCTTCTCGTTCTCAGTTTTGAGAGCATCGCAGAAACGCAGGTTAGGGTATGAGCAAGAGAGAGTCTTCTTGAGCACGGAAGCAGCTTCTCTGGTGGATTCTTGTTTCAAAATAACGTCTTGCACGTGTCTATCCTCTTCATCGAGAGTGTACTCGAACTGATCACGGTCAATGTACTCTAACCTCTCCTGCACAAAGAAAAACCATTACCCCATCATCAACAACATTAAGTATGGGCACATTTATCTGTAACTGAACCTAACCAAGACAGAAAAATATTATTTATAAACCAAAATACCAAAAACAGAATTTTTTATTTAAAATATTTAAGATTATCCAAATTATCCAAAACCCGGAAAAAAATCTGATATTTAATCAGAAAAACCAGTATTTTCTGACTTTTTAATCTAAATTAACTGAAAACCAAGATCCGAAATTATCAAAATACCAAAAATATAATTTTTTATCCAAAATATTTAAAATAATCCAAAACCCCGAAAAAGATCTGATATTTAATCCGAAAAACTCGAATTTTCTAATTTCTTAATATAAATTAACCGAAAACCAGAACTGAACCCGAATAAGATCCAAATTACCTCAGATATTAGCTGGTTCCCAACTTTGTTACCCTAACCAAACCGAAATAACTGAACTAAATTTTCTAAATAACCAAAAGGATCCTAAACCCTCAAGAACCGAACCAATTCAAGAACCGTAAACAAGATTGTCTCTTTAGAATGAAAAACTCAGCTTAACTTACTCTAACACGAGCGTTATCAACCAAAGTGATGAGAGGTATAATCTTGAGAAACCGATCGATCTCGTCCTGAGCTTTCCTGAACTGGTAAACAATGTTCCATCCCATAGCCAACAGGTAAAGATAGCTCCTGTCACGACAACTGTTAACCAAAATGTAAGACCTCCTCAGAGCATCCTCGAGGCCTTCGAGAGGCTCGCGAGTCTCGGGATACTTCTTCATCTCCGAGATCTTGAGCTGCTCGAGCAAGTTGCCGATGAGTTTGAGGTGCTGAGCGAACTGGCGGCAGTTCTTCTTGTGCATCCACGCGGTGTTCGCGGCTTTGACTATAAGGCCTATGAGCTTGACTGCGTCTAGGCCCGTGAGCTGAGCTACTGACGCGATCTCCCCGAGTCCATCCCATGAGTGAGACATTATCTCTCAAATCAATTAACAGCGAGAAAGTTCCTGAAACATGTTAAAACCATTAACCATATTAAAATTAAGGATTCCTTTCAAGGGGAATCGAACACGTGACGTTTTATCCAAGCAAAGTTTTTAAGATCTATAAGATTGTTCGAGATTTGATACCTTCGAGTGAGGTAATATTACGGGGAATCAGAGAATTGGATCGGAGTTAATCCGACGACGACATTGTTGATTGAGATCGAGTACGACGTCGGATCAGAGGTCAGCTCAGTTCATGAGGAGGCTTGACTAAAGAGGGAGCAGCTTCTTCTTAGACTGTAACAACAACAAAAGGAAAAAAGAAAAAAGAAAAAAAAGTTGATAAGATACGAATCGAAGAGATTCTCCAGGTCGTTAGGCTTTTGTACCAGTCAAAGATCTTCAAAAAGAAAAAAAAAACGGTTTCATCTTTTGAACACTTGAAGCTGACGAAAGCTAAAGAGAGAAAAAAAAGCCAAAGACGATATAAAGAAAAAGAGGGAAGACAATGAACAGTATAACCTCCGACAGAATGCGCCGGCGAACAAACTGCTCCGGCGAGAATCAAGTCAAAATAGTTTTAAATTAAGAGAGAGAGAGAGAGAGAGTAATGGAACGCTCACTTGATGCATTGAGGAAGGTAACAGATATACTTTTACTCTTCACGTCTTCCTATAAACAAAAAACGGATTATAAAAATGTTTTAGAATATTGATTGATTGAAGAACATTTAAAAAAAAAAAATTAAAGTGTAAAATACAAAATGCAAATGACCTGGAGATTTGTTCGTCGTCTTCGAAATGAGAGAAGAGAGAAGAAGACTATGCAGGGAGATGAGTCATATGGAGAGAAGACGGTTTGTTTTTGTCGATTACTTGAGCTTTCCCCCACACCTTCACCACTTGCCACTCGTCGGAGATGAAGAGCCCCCTCCTTTGCTCTGTAATTTACTAATACGCCCCTGCTCATCTCTCTTTATTTACCAGTATTGCCCCCGGTGACTTTTCTTTTTCACTTTACCACCATCAATTTAATAAAACCTACCTTCTAATAATGTGCGTTTTTTTTTTTGCGTTTTTTAATTGTTACACTAATAAGTTATTGACGTGTTGATTTTTTAAGACAGAACCATGTGTAGACTAGACTTACCTTAATTACATCTTAGTAATGTCTCGATATTTGAGTACTAAAACAACGTTGACGATTTTTTTTACACCGTTGAAATATTACTTTCCGGATACTGAGGTGTATGTATGACCTTGTTGTCGGCATAAATAGGACCCTCGTCTGAAACGAATAATGTAATTCTTCGTAAGGGCACAATAGACTTTGCTTATGATTTCTTCTTTTTTAAGCTGTTTACAAGAATTCAAGAGTCAATCGAAACGAGACATATAGTTGAGTTACAGTCATCATAGTAATGATGATGATGATTATAAGATAGGAAGGGTAATCAGTAACCCATCACAAATTCCACCCTTTATTCCCTTTTCGGTTGAAATTTTTATGTCTTTGAAACGCAGCTATGGTATTATTACCTTTTTATTCTATAACCTTTCATTTTGATTAATTTCCCCCAATGTTGATCTTGGATTACTCGTGACTGTTCTCTATACAGCTGGCGAAACGGACGGTAAACCAATTTATCGGCGTCATTTAAGGACAAAGACATATTTTGGTTTTGAGACTCCAACCATGAAAAGGAACAAAGAACTTTACCAACAAATAAATATGCATTTGGTTTTTTCATATAACCAAAAATAGTTGATTAAAATCGCCAACTCACTCCATGACTATCCTTCTATACACCACATTGCCCAAATCAAACTATGCAAATTCAGGATATATAAAACGCTATGAATATCCGTGCACCGTAAGTTTATTTTAATATGTATAAACCTATGTTGGATGTATGTATATAACCTATCACTACAAGAGATCATAAATATTTTGGCACGTATACAATATGCATGTGTGGAAAGGTTGGACATTGGTGTTGGTGGTGGTGGTGGTCCTGGTGGAATACGACTGCTACTCCCTCTTCCTTTTTAGTAGTGCCTATATACCATGCGTTTACTCTACATATATAAATTACTAGTGTAATCAACTTTCCCCAAAAGTATACTAATAATGATTTTAGCATTAAAATAGTTAGTTCCCGTTTAAATGTTAATATTACAGTTGCTCCATGACAATGACCACGGTATTGGAAAATAAATATATCTTTGTAAATGTCCTGCTATTTCTTCTTTCTAGTTAGCTCATCACACATCGCACCCAAAACTGCAAATAAAACACCAATGACAATTAAGACGATACCCAAAACAAAACAAAAAAGCTCTAGTCTAATATTAGTTATGTAATTTTGTGACATAATCCATTTTAACGCAAGGATGCGTGTGTGCAGGTCTAAACGATTTTAATATATAGAATGTGTTTTCGCAGCCAGCAAATTAAGGTTGCGGAAATGTTTTGAACAAGAGTTTCAGAGGAAGTAAGACCAACTAATTTATATTAGTATATCATAATCATAAAATAATAATACTACAGGAAACTTCTTATTGGATGTAATAAAGATTGAGAAAAGAATATTTGCAAAAAAAAAAAAAAAAAAAAGATTGAGAAACTGTTGTTTTAATTGTTTGGTGGATTGTCTCCATGTGGTTTAGTTGGGAATAATCGTGCATCATACTTTATATTAAAATAAATGTTCTGAAAATGTCCTTATCTGTAACGATAAATGGGCCAGCTAAAATTTCCATTCACATGATAAAATAATTACTCTTACTTAACAAAAAGTATTTGTACAGTTATAACTAATGTTTAGGGTTTATATTAGTGTAAATGGTCATCGAATGTCTAACACTTTGTCGGAATCGAACTTATAAAAATGGCATTGTACCTCTCAAAATCTGCAATTTTCTGACCCAAATAAAATTATTAAACTATAAACATCACCAACACACTCTTTTTAGGTCGAACAAGCATCAATACACTTTGTATAAAAATCCGAAGCTCAAACATTTAGGATGAGAGTTTTAAATGTATAAGTCGTTTCCAAATTTGAATACAGTTTCTATTTAAGTCTTTTTATTTGCAGCATGAACTGTATAGAGGCATATGACCTTAGGCTAGTTAACCACAGATTAGCACTCACTCGGCAAGATGAATTAATTTTCGACTCTACATGGAATACACCAAGAGTAATCTGAAAGCCTAACTATTTCGTTTCATTTAAACATTCATGGATCAATCCTCGTATTATGAAAACTTTGTTTAAGTTAGCTACATTCGCAAGATAAAATATAAATGCATTTATCTTTACTGATATGCCCAAATATAACATATTTTAAATGATTATATCATAAAACATGCATAAAACACTCAAGTCTGATTAAGCCGAAGAAAAATCACACATTGAAAATCTTAGATGCAATATATAAACACACACATAAAACAAACTCATGTGCTAATCAACGAACCGTAACATGGTAGCTTTAAGAGCCCGTGAACCCAGAGTTTGTAACTTGCAAGTAATCATAGCCCGTGATTTGTTGAATCTACTATCAACATTTATAATCTGACACTGTAGTAATTTCTCCATAGCAACTGGCTAACAGCTAATAAGGTTCAGGATTTTGATTTATAATTTATTTTCGTCATGTTTCAATTGGCTACAGATGGATTATATGAACATAAACACATTTCATCATCACACAAATGGGCTGAATAGTTGATTAGTAAAGCCTATCATATTAACATGGGCTGAAGGAAAAATAGGACAAAGTCTATTTAAGGTTTAAACACAATACATTCTAGTGTTTTTTTTTACCATGATATAAACCTCTCTCGTCACTACATTAAACATCTTCAGTAAGGGAATTAGCTTATTTTCTTAAAAGGCCTCTGCCATCTATGGGCTTACACATACACTCTTATGGGCCTAACTTCTTCTGCGAAACAGCAGCCACGAAAGCGTGTTGTTATTATATAAAAGGAGAAGAAAAGTCTATAAACCAATCATACGACGACGCTCTTTGACTCTCCCGCGTTGCCAAACAAGGCTTTTTGGCCCATGTAGGGTCTTTCCTTTTCCTTTTTTTCCCATTGGCTATAAATAGAGCTTCTATGCGTTGAGAGGCGACACTATTTTTTTGTTTCCATCGGAGAGCTTCCGAAGAGATTCGAGATCTCGCGGCTCCTTCTCTCTTCTCCGATCAACCGATACCGTTGATATGATCTTGGCGCGTTATTAGAAAGCCCCCGATTATCTCACTGTAACCCCCACTCGGTAGTCTCTCGTGATCGATCTAGGGTTTCGGCTGATCTTCGCGAGATCTGAGATTTGATTTCGTCCCTAATCGAAAGAGATGTCTCGGTGTTTCCCGTTCCCGCCACCTGGCTATGTACTGAACGGAAGCGAGGCTCTGATCGAATCGATCAAGGTTTGTTTGAGCATTTAATCACACGTCGGTTTTGGTTCATTGGGGGATTTCGAATTGCTCAAGCTTTCCTTGTGTGTTGCCGCCATGGATGAAAAAAAAAGATATATTTTTTTCTATTGAAAACGATGATACAATGTACAATATATTAAGTGTAACAAAATATTTACACAGTCCCTTTGAGTACATGTTGTGGGTTTAAGGGTTGCCTCTATATGATATGAGTTCTTGTTTCTGCTTGGCAAGTACTGTGAGCTGATCATTGATCTTTTGCTTTTGTTCCTTTAGAGGGCTGAGGAGAAAGCTAAGAAAGAACTAAGAAAGAAGGAGAAAAAAAGAGAAAAGAAGGATAAAAAGAGGGAAAGAGGGGAAGGTGAAAGCGAGAAACACTCTCGTAAGAGAAGGCGCAAAGAAGAAGGTGATAAAGATGGCAAGAACAACAAGAAAGTTCCCAAACTAAAAGAAAGTGAGAATGGCTGTTTGGAGAAGAGCGTTGTTACTGTAGAACGTGAGTTGCTTCAGTCCACGTCTCAGAACTCTTGTGATAGCACTCTTAACAGCAATGAGCTACCTAAACAACAGAAGGAGAAGAAGCAGCCGCATAACAACAACAACGACTCTGGTGAGTTTGTTTGTGTTCTTGTTGGGTCTATTTACCTTTTCAGGACACTGTTGACGTTCTTTCTTCAAATATGTTATCATATGAATTTGAAGAAAGCATCATCCGGATTCGCTTGCCTATCCGAAGGCAGAATGGTGATCCTGAGGTGATGATGATGACGACGACCAACAAGGATCAACAAAAAAAGCCTTGTCCCTCCCTGGAGATAAAGTTAGATACCGTGATGGCTGTTTCTAGAGAGCAGCCGCAGCAACATCCTTGTTCCACTTCAAAGGCACATGAAGAGAAAATAAAAGACCAAATTGTCAGAACGAAAGTAGGCAAAGAGAGGAAATTGTCATCCACTACTTCAAGCGGCTTATGCAGGTTGTGCCCTCCATCAATGGCGGTGCAATTCTTGAATGTAATTGAGAACTGGGTCCCTAACAGAGTAGAGCTAACTAACTCTGAGGATGATGAATGTTGGTGGTTCGTGAAGAAGCCAAGTTGCCACAAGTTTGACGCAACAGAAAGATGCAAACAACTTAACAGAAATAATGAGATGAAGCAAGCCATAAGCAGTTCAATGGCGTGGCCATGTGCTCGCCTTTTACCAGAAGCTGATGTCCACGCCTTACCTTACACCGTCCCTTTCTGATAAGAGCAGGAAAAACAAGAATTTTTAACAAGGAACCTGGTCGAGATAATCCATGTGCTGGAGTCGGACCAAACATTTTTTTGATTTGGCCTTAAAAAGGTTGAAAAAGAACACTGTTTGTTATAGTTTGCGGTTGCTTAATATAGTAAGATTAGTACCAGGGCCCAATCTTTTTTGCTGAAACTATTTTCAAGATTGGATTACATTTGCATCATCACGTTGAACATATCAATTAGAATGGAAGAGATGGAAGATAGGCTACTACCCCAATATTAGCTCTCTCCACTATCAATTGAAACATAAGTTGAATTAAACTCGATACAAATCGTTTTTTTTTAAGGAACTAAGAGACAGCATTCGCAATGAACACTGAAAAGAAGAAAACAAAAAAATGAAAACGCAAATACTTTCTTAACGACGCTGTCATCGAGCTTCTTACAAAATGGAGCAAGCCTTTTGAGCTTTGTTCTTCTTTTTCTTCTGCTTTGGAGGTTGAAGGACCACTCTGATAGCTGCATCAAAGACTCCCTTCACGTTCTGTAGTTTATATTCACATGGTTTTTCATCAGAAATATGGGAGCCAACATTGAAAAAAAAAATGGTTCATAAGATTTCTTTACTATAACTTACCTCTTGTGATTTTGAACTGCACTCGATGTAAGCAGGCGCTTCAATTAGCTTCTTGAGCTCCTCTCCCTTTAATGCAGAGCCAGGCAAATGGTTAACGGTTTTTTTTTTTGTAAAACTGGGAAAAATGCACAGAGGAAATGAAAGTATTCATACCTGAGCAGTGGTAATAGGGACGGCACCAGGATGGTCGACAAAAAACTGTTTGTCATCCCGAAGATCTGATGGAAAACAAGGTTAAATAATCAAAAAGGGCAAAGACCAAGTATCAAGTTGCAGATACCAAAGATTCAAATGCAGCAAATAAAAGGAGTCTATAGTCGAAACAGTATGGAAAATTATTATGAGCTACAACCGAGCCTTCACTGAAGCTCTTGCAAGTGCCTCTTCAGGAGATAGTACTTGCTATACATTATCCATTTGATTGGAAAATGATGTTTAAAGGCCTAAGCCTTTCTAAATGTAGGTAACTAAAAGGTTTGAAGAGGTTATAGCATATGGTTTCACAAGAAAAAAACATGTTGACCAATGATATGCTATGAAAACTAGCTTCTGTTTCACTTAAACGATCCATCTTGAACATTTGTACAAATTTGAACCAGAACCAAGAAAATGTGTAGTCACATACACGCATGCCATATAAATCAGAGCGACTTAAGAAGATAGGCATATACATGTAGGTGCCTATTGTCTCGGAAATGGAAATTAGAAATTAGAAATAGACAAAATGCATAAAAGCAAATGCAAGAGTAAGTTTACCAAGTTTGGTTCCAACAAGGACGATGGGGACACCAGGAGCATAGTGCTGCAGCTCTGGGATCCACTTCTTGGAGACATTCTCATAACTAGCCTTACTAATGAGAGAGAAGGCTAGAATGAAAACATCAGCGCCACGGTAACTCAAAGGTCTTAATCTGTTATAGTCCTCCTGCCCTGTAAAACAAATTATATTAATTGATATATAAATCAATAGCTGCTGCAACTACAAAAAGCTCGATGCTGAAATGGGTGGTCATCATTCATATTTACCTGCAGTATCCCACAAACCAAGATTGACCGTGGCTCCGTTAACAACCACATTGGCACTAAAGTTATCGAAAACAGTTGGGACATAGTCCTGTTCCATTGAAAATATGCTTTCAGTCAGAAAGGTTTTGAGTTTATTACATAACAGTTGAAAGGAAGAAGAAATGTAAGAGATTAATATACCGTGGGAAAGGTGTTGCTGGTGTAAGAAATGAGCAGACATGTTTTACCGACAGCTCCATCACCAACCGTGACGCACTTTATGAACCTTGACGCGCTCATTGCTCAAAGCCACACGTAATGATGATGACACAGTACAAAAAACGAAAGGGTAAACGTTTTCAAAATGCAACCTCAGATCTAACTAAGCCTGAGGAGGAACCACCTCACAACACGAATCCAATTCCTCCGAATCCTCTACCATTTACATTCAATTAACCACCATCTCCAGCATAAACAAAAGCCTAGACAATGTAAGTGAATATGAGGAAACGCTAAATGAAAAAATCAAAGGAGGATGAAGATGATGCTGTTTGTTTTGGTTTGTTAACAAAAACGTGAGGACGATGATTTGGATCGACAAAGAGAGAAAGAGAAAGTGATTTGCCGCAAATAATTGCCATTGAAGCGTTTGTTAAATGGAAGACTACTCTCTGCCATTAACCTTCCCCATCCTATTCTTTTGCCTCCTTTTTCTTCTCCTTCATACTGTAAATGTTTATGCAACATTTGCTTTGTCCGAAAATTTTAAAAGCACATTGTTCAGTTAGAACCGTTAGCTTAAGCCCATTGGTCCAATAGACCCAAACACTTAACCCAACAATTAAAATAGAGACTCGCATCTTAGATCGACCTCGAAGAGTAAGACCAAACCATCTCTCGTACGCAACATAATGTTCATCATGTATCTTGCTTACTACTCAAATGCCTAATATGTATCGTGCTGTTATTTTTCTATCAATCTTTATAAACAAATAGACTCAAATACATAATATGTTTTTATGTTAACAAACATACGTAGATAGATATATTTTCATAAATGAAAGAACATATGCGAAGATTAGCAAACGGGTTCATCCCAAAACATACTTTGCTTTCTCCACCTGACAAGATATTCTTCTCCTATAGACTCTTTCTTCAATCTTATTATATATAACTGATCAATCTTGTTCCTCGTTCATAGTCATTCTTTTAATTCTATTCTTCCTTGTTGATTTGCACTTTCAAAGTCTGACAAAATGGCAGTGGTGAATGTGGATGCAGAGTACCTCAAAGAGATTGAGAAGACTCGTAGGGACCTTCGAGCTCTCATCTCTTCCCGAAACTGTGCTCCCATTATGCTCCGTCTTGCGTATCCTCTCCCTCTCTCTCTCTCCTAATCATTATTCTCCATTTGTCTTTATATTCAAATGTTTCCAAACAAAATATAGATGGCATGACGCGGGAACATATGATGCCAATAAGAAAAGTGGAGGTCCCAATGGATCTATCAGGTTCAAGGACGAGCTTAACCGTCCCCATAACAAAGGTCTCGAGAAAGCAGTCGCCTTCTGCGGTCAGTTTCCATAGCCTTTTATCTTCATCTTTGGTTTGATTTAATGAACACTTTGGTTTATGGTTTCCAGAGGAAGTAAAAGCTAAGCATCCACGTGTCTCTTACGCAGACCTTTACCAAGTAAAAACTCATCAAAAAAGCTTTTCATCCTTTTTATTGAGGGGATGTGTTTGAAGAGATTCTTTGTTTTTTGAACTCTCAGCTCGCAGGAGTTGTTGCAGTTGAAGTTACAGGTGGCCCTGCAATCCATTTTACTCCAGGCCGTAAGGTAATAACACTTACACTCTTATCCTCTAAAGGATATAGAATCATATTATAATAGATCCATTTGATTTACCAGGATGCTGAGTCAGCAGATGAAGGAGATCTTCCTGATCCGAATCAAGGTGCCTCGCATCTAAGAACTCTCTTCTCTCGTATGGGTCTAACGGATAAAGACATTGTAGCTCTCTCTGGCGGCCACACTCTGGTACTAACTCTCCTCTAAAGTCACTAAAGATGCTACAATGAACCAACTTGATTTGCTGTTTTTTGTATTATAGGGGCGTGCGCATAAGGAGAGATCAGATTTCGAAGGTCCTTGGACGCGAGATCCTCTCAAGTTCGACAACTCTTATTTTATGTAAGCCAACAAAAACACCAAAATTAGAGCGAGAGAGAGAGTTCTGAAACTTACATTGTCTGTCTTTTAATGCCGTGATGTTATCAGAGAGCTTCTAAATGGGGAAACTCCAGAACTGCTGCAACTTAAAACCGACAAGGCTCTACTTGGTGACCCCAAGTTCGAACCTTATGTGAAGCTGTATGCAAAGGTTCAGTACAATTACACTGATGACTTTTTTTTAGTTTCATCAACATAGTAAAATGTATAATGATAATGCGTATATCATATGTCAGGACGAGGATGTGTTCTTCAGAGATTACGCAATCTCACACAAGAAACTCTCAGAGCTAGGATGCAATCTACCAAGAAGAACTCTTCCAACAGTGACACAGCAAGCAGTTGGAATCGCTGTTGCTGCAGCTGCTGTCGTCTTTACCATATGCTATGAAGTAAGGAGACTAGGCAAATGATGAAGTTTCTACAGATGCTCAAAAGGGCTAACAGAAAAAATCTTTACAAAATGTTAAATTGAATGAAATGCAATAAAATTGTTGTTTTAAACATATAGCCTCCTAATATCTAAGGAGATTTTATATGAACAGAATAAATATCATAACATTTATTAGTCAGAGTCACACAAATACATAAGAGCATAAACATTATCATTGGGGGCAAAACCAAGAGTTGTTATCTAAGGTGGAGATTATTAAATGAAAAACTTAGTATCAAAGAGCTCTGAAACTATCAACTTTATCAAGCCTGGCGGTACCGGAGCTGGAGGATTCACCAAGTGGATCAGGAGAAGTTGCAGCTCTAGAAGGTTCTCTTCTTTTCAGAGAAGTTGGCAATCCCGAGATCTCCTTCATGAGATGCAGCCTCATGTCGGTAGGACGAGTCTGGTTACCGATGCAGGCCATAGCAAACTTGGAGTAACTAAACAATACATCAGCTGCTGCTTGTTTCTTCTCATCAACCTATAACAAGACTTCATCATATCAATGTTTTCTCAATAGACGATTAACCAAAAGTAAAGAACTTTGCAATCTAACAACCCTAAAGCTCCGATTTTTATGTAAAGAGAGAGGATTAAATAGGCAAAGCGAGGAAACTCTTAGCTTTTAATAATCTGAAAATCGAAATCCCAAATCTGAATTTGAAAAAAATCAGATCAAAGACGCACCTCGTAATCATCTTTCATGGTGTAAGAAGAAGCGTGGATTGCTCTGTTTCGCGTTCCTGCTCTGTCGGGGATTAAAAAAAATTAAAAATTAAACATCACGCTGTTTTTCTCACCCTAAAACGACGGGTGAATAAAAACGGCAGAGCATGTGAAAACACTTCTGTTACACTTGAGGGAAACAGTTGTCGTCTTGTTTGCTGATTAGTTCTGTAATAAAAAAATTTGCCGGCGGAGGAGGGGAAGCGATAACGATTCTTCCTATGGATCCCACTTCTTCGTCTTCTTCATCTCTTAGATGGAGAATCCTTCGCAAAGCTCTGATCAATAGATCTGGTGAATGACTCTTCTTCTTCTTCTTCTCTCCTCATCCATCTCATAGCTAACGAACGGATCATCTCTCAAAAATTTTAACTCAGATTCTCAATCTCAAGCTGAGATCAAGCGGGTTTCAAGGAAAGCAACTCAAGGTTTTAACTTGATTCCCTGTCAGTTGGTGGCTTCTGCTTTGGAAGATTCTCGGGAAGCATGCGTTTGCTACACAATTCCCATTCCTCCTTCTCCCAAACTCTATCTTACGTTAGTACTTCCAATGAAACAATCTTACAGCTGGTTCTATAGATTTACCACTCTTAAAAAAGATTTTCTATGAAATTGTTGCAGACAAAGAGTGGATAATTGCAGTGATCTCAATGACTTTGAGATATCTAATCGACACAACATTGATAACACAGGACTTGTCTGTAAGTTCTTCATTCTTCTCTCTGGTTGTCTCTTTTGTGTTATTATGCTCACATTAGCATGAGTTGTGTAATTTTAATCTTAGTTTTGATTAGGTAGAAACTTATGTGAATAATATCTCTGCTCTGCTTTTTGGCATCATCATATCAAAACACATTGAGTGGCTTTGAGTTAAGTTACTGTCGTTCTTATATAGGTCAGTGGCCCTCAGAAGAAGTTCTAGCTTACTTTTGCATGTCTCAGCCAGATCGCTTCAGGTTTCTGACTTGAGTACTAAGATTGTGTTCTCATACCTTCTTATTCTTTTACAATTTTATTTGGATCATTGGGATGATGCAGAGGTAAAAGAGTCATTGAGCTTGGATCCGGGTACGGTTTAGCCGGTTTAGTTATTGCTGCTACAACTGAAGCATCAGAAGTGGTCATCTCAGATGGAAACCCCCAAGTAGTCAATTGTATCCTTCCTTCTTTTTGTGTGTGTATATTGTTTCCTTAAGAGTTGTCTTCTTGGATTCATTGATGTACTTAAACATCCAGATATTAAGCGTAACATAGAGTCCAACTCCATGGCGTTTAGCAACAACAGAAGCGTAAAAGCCATGGAGTTTCACTGGAACCAGCATCAACTCTCAGAGTTGACCAACACGTTTGACATCATAGTTGCGAGCGATTGGTAGCTTCCCTCGCTTTTTCATTGCTATATCATAATTAATATATCTCTCACCTCTTGTCGCCCTTTTATTTATTCACCAGTACCTTCTTCAAGGAGTTTCATAAGGACCTTGCAAGTATCATCAAGGTGCTGCTCAAAGCCAACGAACCCTCTGAAGCACTATTCTTCAGTCCTAAGAGAGGTGACTCTTTAGACAAGTTCCTCAAGGAGATTGAAGACATTGGTTTACACTACGTCTTAACTGAAAAATACGATGACCAAGTTTGGAAGCGCCATGAGACGCTTGTGAAAGGAGACGATGAATCTTGGCCTAGTTATGACAAGAGCCACTGTTACCCTTTACTTATTCAAATTACTAATTATCATAAATAGTCAAAGACTGTTTGTTTCATCTTTGGCTTTGTTTAACATTCTGTGTGTTTTCTTCAGGGGATATGATATTTAAGTGGGTGGATTTGAAAGTTGAAACCTTTTTGACTCTCTGCAAGATGCTCTCTTATCTTTCTTTTTTTCAGTTATAGAGAGGTCCTCACCACAACAAGTATACACGAGTTAGGGAAAGCCGTTCATCTAAAGGGGAGAGATATGGAACAATATAAATAATACAAAGCTAAAGATTCTTAGACCAAGTGTACTGCCATTGATGAACTAGATTAACCTTTTCTGAATTTCTAGTTTATCATTTTCTACACAATAGTTTGGAAAATGAGAAAAGAGATAAAGGGAAGAAAAACGCCGACTCACTATGGAAATGTAAGTTGAATAGTGTTTGTATATACACATCTTAATATATTATTGGCTAAAAACTGTGATTACCGCCAAATTTGCATGATTATTCAACGTACATTTTCAGACGGCGTCTACTACTACAGAACACCGTAATCCGTAAAGACAACATCTTGTCTTAGAAAAAACGGAGAAAACTAATAAGAGATGAGAGTTCTAAAGAATAACTATTACTATAACTAATCAATCTAAAAACAGATTCATCCTTAGCAACTTTGGAATCCCCACACAAATCAAACTCTTTCTTCTGGTCGTCTTTTATTTGATGATCTTTTCTTTCTCTTAGATGAAAACCTCGAATGATGTTGTTATCAAAGCTCTTACGCATACGTTACAGTACAGCTATCACCAAACGCGTTGTAGTGCCCAAAACGCGACAGCTAAAACACCAACCGAAAACGCGGTAGATAGAGTTGGCGACGCGGACGAGTAGCTTACGGCTTCAGGCTCAAGTACTCCTTCCTTCTTTGCACTCTTCACACTGAGACAAATTACAAAAAATACAAATATTATTAATTATTGTATGAACAAAAGAGCCGTGTCGGACCACACATGGGCACACAGTTCACCGACGTTCGAATGAGAAAAAAAAAATCTATGCATACAACAGAGAACATTAGATATTTTATTTATTATCATTATTGCAACGGGTGAAAAATGAAAATGTCGTCTTGTCTCATCATTTCACAAATTGACAAAACAACACGGTGCATTATGACAAACACGTCTCATGATTTTTATACGGTGATTTGACCTCACCTTTCTTCAAATTAAACGTTACAAACAAAAAGTGACTCATTATTTATCGCCAACATTCAAAAAAGTATAGGAATATTTCATGTGATTAAAAAATCGAAACCGGAATTCTTCAAAAAGAATCTGAACCAAACTTTTTTTTTTTTTTCTTCAGTTGATTTGAACGATCATTGGAGCAAAACCTTATAATTATAAAAAAAAAATACCAATTTGTTTGTAAAATATTCTTATTCGTGTTTCCACTTGAAAACAACCATAGCTTTTGTAGTAATTTTATTTACTTGCAGTAAATAATGAAATATATTTACCTTGGGTTAGGAGAAGGACAGAAAGTGATGAGGTAATCAGCTCCGGCGCAAGTAAACGTACTTGTTCCATCGTCGTAAGCATAACTATAAGCTCTCGGACACGCGTTTTTGAAAAACAACGAGTACTCGCTCGGCTTACACGTGTCCGGCGTTGCAAACGCGCCGCTACAGCAATACTCCGGCGTCCCAAACGCCTCGCAAGCGCTTTTGCAAGCCACTCCATCACTCCCCGTCGTCGCCGCCACTTTCAGCTGAGCAGGACAAGGGCCGTTGAGCTCCTTAACGCATCCAGTGATGGTGCAGTTCCCAGCGACGCCGCTCGCATCTCCGCCGCCTTGAGGCACGATCGCCATAGGGATGTTGTAACCGTCGACGAGGCTGACGTCGTAGAAGTCGAGACCGCCGGCTCCGTTTAAGGTGAACTCAGCTAGCGTCGCTGGAGGTGCGGCGCCGGAGCCGGAGCACTCGACGGCGGAGGAGCCGCAGTCTCCGGTGACGCAGGTGAATTTTCCGGTGGTTGCGTCTTGTGTGCAGAGAGTACGGCCCCATATACGGCCGGACCAAGCGGCGGGGATCTGTATGACGCGTGTTTCGGTCGGGTTTAAAGAGAATCCGGTTGTGGGTAAAGGAGCGGTTCCTGCGCCGGAGAGAAGGCCAGGCCACACGGTGTAGCTGCACTGGTTAACGACGGTGAAGGTGGTGGAGGAAACGCCATAGACTAGAACAAGAAGTAGAAAAAGAAAGAGAGGATTTTGAGATTGACCCATTAGAGCAGAGAGTCACCAGAATCTAAATATATCAACTTTTGTTTGTTTGTGTGTCGCCGCCGAAGATGACACTTCCCGGTGACTCTGTGTTCTGCTCTGGTGAGAGATGTTTGAAGAGTGTAAATGTGTAGGCTTGGTGTATATATATTTCGGGAAATAGAATTTATAACCTATAGTGAGAAAGAGAATGGAGAGATATTAATCTTTTAAAGGGCTTAAGATATTTTTTAGAAAGGTCGGCCTTTCACGTGACTCCATGCCCCCTTTGTCTATGTTAGTCGGCCAATGTGCCGTACATGTTCACGTTATTAGTAATATTTTATACGTAAAATATGCAAGAAACAATTCTACTTTAAATCACAGGAAACATTTTTTATATTGTTTGTAATTTTTTTTATATGGGTCGTGCAATATATGCCAATATGGGTTGCATATGGCTGTGATCAGTCTTATTGATGTCGGTGATCTACGCAGAGCTTTGTCCCTTTTGATTATTAATATAAAAGTTTGGTTTGTGATAGAGCATAGCATACCCATAACTTTGTTTGTTCGGTAGGTTACCCATCAGTAGACTAATCACCTTACATGTACATGAGCAGACATCGTTTGTATGACGCTGGTGAACAATTTACGAAAATGTTTATAAGATATATAGCTATTTTCACAAAAGAATTCAATAGTATCTTTTTTTTTTCATCTATATTTTATCCATTCAATAGTATCTAAATATGTATTGAACAAAAGAGGCGGTGAACAGAAAATGATAGAAAGAGGAGACGTAGTGTGTGACGATTAGATTCTTCTGCCCTCTTCTCTCTTCCAAGGGACACGGTCTTACGAGTATCTATCTACTAGCCACCCAAATTGTGCTGTGTCACTGTTAATTAATAACTATGATTATTACAAGATGACAAAAAAATGATGTTTGATATTTCGTGTCTTTCTCAATTTTAGTATTCAAACTTGGAATATAGGATAAAAGGTTCAGGAGAGGAATACAATTACTATTTATTTTTGAGTTATTATGGGAAAAAGACATAATGGCTAACATTAGATAAGACTTTTGCAAGATTGTTTTTAAAAAGAAAAGAGAAGGTGTTGGGTCAACGACATTCGAAGCTTTAGTTGTTTGATGTGGAGATATCAAATTGGTTGGTTCATGCTTCTTTCATTGTTACAACTTATTCGTGCTTATGTAGGTAATATGTTTAACAATTATATTACAACTTGGGCTAGATGTCATGTATTTGTCTTACAATACAAATTCATTCAACTCGATTTTCTTCTCTATAGTCGAAGCACAAATAGCCGACTGGTTATGGCCTCGATTGTTGTTTGCGTTTGTACTTACGTTTACGTTTTGTATGATATGTGCTTCAGATGAAGCTAGAACATGTATCATCCTAAACAAAACTTGTGTTGATTCCAAAGAGTCATGTACTAGATAAATGTTGCATAAGTCTACAAGGATTTCATGTCAAGTGGGATGGTTCTCGTTTTGTGAAACATGAGAATAATCAAATTTTGATCCAGAACTCTATAAACATGGCACTGATAAACGCGATGTGAATCTTCCAACGATTTTGGTTTATTTGATCCAATCTTCCAACGATTTTAACACAATTAGCCATGGCTGATGTTTAGATTTTTATATATGAGTGTACTATAAGCTAAACAATGATAATAAGATTGTGTGGGACATGAAAAGGCAACCAAACCAAACTCGGGTTTCACTTTCAGTTCATCCCGTACAAAAGAAAGCAATAAACTGAAACAAAAAGAACAAAACACTTAAACTCAAAAGTGACATAAGCAAAATCAACCAAAGTCATATAGCGCATCAAAAAAAAAACAACAGAAACCAAATCTAGCTAAAGATTGTATAATAATAATAATACCAAAAACTCAAAAAACACACAAAAAGGACCAGGCGAAATCATCATTCCCATCAGCAAAAGATAATAAAACGAAAAACGAAGAGTAATTAATTACTCAAATTCATCTTCCATCTTATTGTTTTGTTGAATAGGGAAGCAATCAAGCAACAGAACACTCCCTTGCAAAGTGACCTCCTTCACCACACTTGTAGCACTTGCCACCACCTCCACCACCAGAGCTTCTCCCTCCTCCACCACCACTTCCTCTCTTCTCACAATCACGAGCCATATGACCAGCACCACCACATTCATAACAACCACCAGAGCTTCTCCCTCCTCCACCTCTCTTGTCACAATCCCTAGCCAAGTGACCAGCACCACCACACTCGTAACAACCACTACCACCAGACTGTCTCTTACTCGGACATTCCCTAGCCATGTGACCAGATCCACCACACGTATAGCAAACTCCTCCGCTCACACGCTCACCACCAGACTTCTTAACACAATCCCTAGCCAAGTGACCAATGTCACCACACTCGTAACAACCACCACCACGTCCTCCTCCACGTTCACCGCTAGGTTTCTGAACACAATCCCTAGCCAAGTGACCAGTATCACCACACGTGTAACACGCTCCTCTCTCCCCGCCGTCGCGGCAATCCTTCGCGAGATGCCCCGCCTCGCCGCAGTTGTAACAACCCCCGCCGCGGCCGCTTCTCCCGCGGGAGCTAGCCTCCTTCTTTTTCAAAGGAGCGCCGCCGGGAGCGGTGACCTCGACGGCCTTGGTCTTCCCGTCGGTTCCCTGAGCGATCTCGAACTCGACGAGATCGTCGATGGCGAGGCTCCGGTAGCCTTCGGAGACGATGGAGGATTGGTGGACGAAAAGCTCCTCGGTGGTGCCGTCGTCGGGGGTGATGAAACCGAATCCCTTTGAGTCGTTGAACCAATTCACCTTTCCGGTGAATCTCGCCGCCGATTGATTCTCTAGCGCCATCGGATTGAGTTGATTTAGGGTTTGTGGGATGATAGAGATTCGTCGGCGTGTTTCGTTAATATATAGAGAGGTGAGAGACTGTTTTAAAGAGCCGACAAAAAAAAAAAAGTTAATTAGAGAGGAAACCCTAATTACTCTATCGGCATTGGTTATCGGGTGTGCACGCGTCCACCTTAGCTCTTAATCGTGACCCTTGGTTTTAAAACTAAACTTTCGGGCCTGTAGTTGGATTATTTACGGGGCCCAAGAGTTTTGCTTAGATGGGCCTAAATGGGTTTTAGTTTGGGACAAATATATCAACTATATGGGTGTGTTTGTTAAAGTCTTTAATGATGTGACTAAATAGGTTGTATTTGGGCCCCTATAGAGATGCATTTATTAGGTTGGCATAGTTGGGTTTTTCTACAAGTTGTGTGTGGCTTCATCGAAGGTTATAACTTTTTTTTTTTTAATGTCATCAATGGATTTCCACTCAACATATAAATTTTAGTAGGAGTACTACACAAACAGCGCCTACAAACCTAGCCAAGGATGGAAGAACCAAAAAACATCAGCCAATCCCTTACAGAACCGATCAAGACCGAACTAGAACTACGGTCAAACAAAAATAAGGCCAAACCGATAGAGTACATAAAACAACAAAAGCTAAACAGAGGCCAGGAGTTTCTCATTTTCAAAGAATGTTTGAGCAACCGCAATGGGGGCTTTTCAACATGAGGTTCTAAAGTTATATATATATTTATATTTAATTGTGAGTATCTAAAAACTATAGAAAATTCAACCCAAATTATCTTCATATTTTTAGAATCTTGTGTCGAAAAACTCCTATTGGAATTGCTTTTATAACTTAAAACTATCTATATTCACAAGTTGTTCCAAAAATATATATATTCACAAGTTTGGTATTTATATTCTTGAGTTTTTTAAAGGTTGAACTACATAGAAATTCAATAAAATTACATATAAGGTTGATTGACAGTAATTTTATTCCCCTACTTTTTATCCTATTATTGTTCTAGACTTCTAGTTATTGTCAAGAAAAAAAAATTCCTCGATTTATCATCCTTCATTAATTTGATTTGGTTTTTATGAAATAATGTATTCATCACTTCATTTTAGCCTGTATAACAGATATTACAAGTTTACAACACACGTGGTTATGTTATCTATAATTCTGTATATACACATGCTAGCAAATAAAGAGGAAAAACGAACATTTGATATATGTCCCAAAAGGAGACAAAGTGAGCCTAACTTGATAATTATTATATTTTCTTATTTTATAGAACTGAGAGTGTTCTGCGGGTTTTTGCCTCGTTTGATTTATGTTTATTCATAGAAACTAAATATAGATAAATAAAATACACCTTTCTATTCAAAACGAAGACATCGTGGTAACAATGAATATGAACATATAATACACTGGAGCACGTCTTTCAGTTAAACGTCGAAAACATTTTTACATAAAAGACGCTGAATCAAATTCTATTAACAGAAACACAAACTAATGACACGCTATCGTTTCGCTTCTAGAAGGATTATATATCATACTATTTAAGTCCCGACAAATTATAGGATAAAATACGATCTAACCACTTAGCAAAGTGAGTTACTTTTCCAGTTTCCACAATCTTGCGGGCCGTACTTACGTCGCCTCTAGGCCCCAATAAACCTAATGATGATGTGGATGTTATTATGGTTATTACTTATTTATCAACAAAGTCATGCAAAATAATTTTGAGTCAACTCATCGGCTTATGTCCCAATACACTTCCAAGTTACATACATGGGTTCAAACTTATTATTCTTCCTGTAATAGTAATTCAAGAGATTACAGTTTGAGTATATCAGTAGAATGATGTTAATCGCACCAATCAAAATGGTACTACCGTGTAGACAAAACTAGCTTATATCTCATCCAACCCAATTTTGATTTCAGTTTTTTAATCTGTCGGTCGGTGATCAACACGGCTTTGAACACGCATGCAGATAACATCCTGGTAATATTGCATATTTACAATGGGTTTTAAAATGATAAAACAGGGCTCGAAATACCTGTGGACTATAGTAATGTATTCGACTATAGTAACAGCACACGTATATATATTGTTTTGATAAAATCAGTTAGAAATACACATTCATTAACTCAGAATCTCTCAACTTAGTACCTGAAAGAACTATAAAGTGATTGCTATGTTTTGCTCCACATTGGAAAAAAAAAACTTATTCCATTGCCCATGTTCACCTGTTCTAGAAGACTAGAACATTAGTCGGTTTGTGGGCCAGCTAATAATCACCAATTGATTTATCCTAACAATTTTTGTTTTTATGTTATTTGGACGCGTTCACCAGTTATCGAGATTCCTAATTACGATATCCAGAGAACTGGGACAAAGCCAAAATGATAGTGATGAACCTTCAAAATAGATTGTTTGAAATTTTCCTCAAAGAATATTCACATTAATTAGATTTGTTTTATCGGATACTTTTGACATTTTGCATCCAAAATAGGTATATTCGAACTATATGTTAAACAAATAAGCTCTAGATAATCAAAAGAACTGAAAGTAAATATCAATATTATAGATCACACGTAACACGAACCAAACGGCGTCGCATAGCATATGTTAGCACACTAATCCTCGTTCGTATTAGCTAAAATGACTACTATTAATTACAACGTCAAGCTCCACATTAATCGTTTCCTATTTACACAACCGATTCATCTTTTTTTCCCTCTTAACGCAAGACAACTCGGTCACCGAGTCAACTCACTACCAGCACTGATCGGTTTCCCAGTTCCGGCCAACGTAACTACCCATCCCGGACGTGCTAGCGGTCAAAGGACGGCTCCGGCGAAGCATCCTCCGATCGTAGACAGATCGTTTCTCAGGATCGGAAAGCGTACAGTACGCCGCGTGGATCTTCATGAACTCATCAGCCGACGTCGTCCGATCGGTTCCCGCCACGTCTGGATGGCAGATCCTGGCCAGTCTCCGGTACGCCGATTTGATGTCCTGGCTCGTCGCGCCGAGAGGAACCTCCAGAATCTCGTATAGAGAAGCTGTCGTCGCCGTCGTCGATCGAAGCGGGATCTGGTGTAACCGCGGGGTGTCCTCCGTGCAGGTGTAGGAGCAAGAGGCGGAGACGAGAGGAGGCGGGAGACGAGGTGAGCGAGACGGTGGAGATACGGGGGAGAGAGGCGGAGAAGAGGAGAGGAAGGGATGAGCGAAGGAAGTTGGAGAAGAAGAAAGCATCTTTGCTGTTAAAACGATGTCGTTTGCGAAGTTCTGCGTTGGTTTGAGAGAGGGAAAGAAATGGAGATATTTATTTATAGGGGAAGGTGCGATTAGTCATTAATTGCGTGATTAGTACTCAATTAGTTTTAAATTACATACTACTAGAAGGTTAGAAGACCTTTAAAAGACTTTAAAAGTTGGATTAAAAGACGGGTCCGGTTAAGCAGACTAAAATCGGGTCGGATCCTGTGGAGCTGAGTCAGATGAAGGACCTTATCCAGTTTGAATTATTGCGGTAGAGATAAGAATGCACGTAAGATTTTATTCAGTGGCCAAATTGTGCTGTGGCTGTAATAGTCACATAAAAACAAATTACATATCAAAGTAATTTTTTTTTTTGTAAATCAAAAAAATCTACGAACCAATTGTCTAAGCTGTGGTTTTATTTAAATACGGAAACGCAAAATTGGATTCTTCTTATAGAGGGGATATTTATTTTATTATGTTTTGTTATGGAGACTTTATTGCAACCATTCATTGTTTGTTGGATAATGAGAAGACAGAAATAGATTTTTAGATGATACTATATGAAAAGTCTCTAGTCTCTACTACTACGTATTTAAGGATTGCCTCAGACCACACAAACATCTATTTAAATATATATGTGAATTTTTCTTTTTTCTTTTCCTTTTTCTAGATGAAAATTTATAATATATAATTTGTGGTAGATTTTTTTTTCTCTCTCACAGAAATTAAATGATATCAACACACCGTTTATTTACTAGATTACGATCAGATAATAATATAGATTTTTCAAATAATGAAGTCGACTGGATTACTCTTTTCAAAAATATTGTGTATTTTTCAAGGAAGTAATTTAAAAGAACCGGAATCACGGGATGGTGATTATTAACCACAGTTGAGTAAGTGTCCCTCATTGAATTTTGACTTTTATAAAGCTTTTGAAATTTGTATGTATTTTTATTAATGCAACTAGCCGATGTGCATGGTAACTTTTTTGAATGAACAAACCTTTTTCACGTGGAAGTTTTACTGAAGATTATCCAAAACAAGTGTTTTCAGATTGACAATTTCAAAGATAAATCTCACACGGTTTAAGCTCTTGTACAATTTAGTTCGACTGATCTCTCTTACTCATTGTGCAAGTCGATCACCACGTAGAGACTAATAGACCACACTTCGGTTCTAGAAGATTGTGACTGAGTAAGCTTTTTAAAGCAAACTAGTGTAGTCGTGGATGTTGAACAAAAAAAAAAAGTGTAGTCGTGGATAGTCTCTACTTCTTCTCCAACCACGTGTTTGCTAATCTTTTGATACGCCCAATAAAAAAAAGAAACTGCTATCAAAATCCAATTGGCGTGGTTAGTACCAGTCGATTCAATTGTTTTTAGATAAAACTTATCTAAACCTTATGGATCATACTAATCTAATCTTCTTTTGTTCACCTTTTACCTTAAGTGTTAATGAAAATGACAAATACATTCAAAAAGGAAGGTTTTGCTACATTTTTTCTGAAAAAACAATTGCTCCCGATTATAGAATTTATCAAAAGTATCAACACTTTGACGTCTTCAAAAGGCAAGCATCATACATTTTTACTTGTACAATAAAAAACTGAATAGAACAATAGCAAGTGATGCACCACAAATTCGTGGGTGACACATTCCCTTACATAAGCATTTTTGTGCTTTCTCGTCATCGTCCATTTAATAAAATATCATTCCACAACACATACGTATACGTATCCATCATGTGAATTAACATTAATACCTTATAATCAATATTTCTGCCAAACTTAAGTCTATCAAGTACCATATAGATATTTAGGTGCGTTACGAAGCTAAATATCTAAATCACATTAAAGAGGGATACATTGATAGAGACATGAACGTTGAAAGACGCCAAATCTAGAGCAACTCTCTACAAAATGGTCAAGACTCAAGAGACAGATAACATTAACTACTATATACCGACATCGTTGAGGTTCTACAGTGTAACTGAGCACACTAGATTAAATCCCTCGTTCCTGAATACTAAATTAGTTTACTTAACCATTGACATGAATCATCAAACTACTTGTCTCGGAATTTGGATGAAGCCCATTTGAAATAACCACAGTTTGCTTCTGGATTAGAGGAAGGCCCCTGCAAAAACATGTATAGAGATTTAGAGTATTGTTTTCACTTTTAGAAAGTAACTTAGTTATGTTTTTGTTTTTAAACCTCAGCTCGAGAGCAGACGTAGAATCTGCGTCCAAATGTTGGACCTGGTTTCTTTACAACTCGAGCTACACAAGCTTCTTTGTGTCCTTTGCAGAGAGGGATGCTGTTTTGCAGTAGGTTCTGTATTCTCTGCCACTCCATTAATGCTGCATCGTTTTTCTGCTTAGCAGGAGAACCGCTTTGATCTTGTTCCTGTGATGAAGTAGTAGTAAGTTCATCGTCTTCTTTGCTGGAGTCAGTCGGTTCTGTATTGCTCTCGACTTGGGAGGAGCTCTGACTTGAGGAAACACATGAAGCAGATTTTGAAGTGAAAAAAGACTTGAGAGAAAGCTGCTGAGATGATTGGATCCTCCTCACTTTCTTCTTGTTTCCATCTTCAGATGTTGTGTTTACTCTCTTACTGGATTCATTTTCTAAAGAACAAGATTCCTCAGGTGAAATATCTGTCGAACTGCAGTTTCTGAGTGGTCCTGTTGAGATCTCTCCACAACTTGGTGTAGTGCTACTTTGACTCAATGATGAACATGAAACCTCAATGGACTTGGCTTGCTCATTAGCTTGTCTTTTCATTAACACTGACGCTGGTCCAGTTTTTAAAAGAGTGAAATAAGTTGATAACTCTCTCATCAAATCCAACACAGAGGAATGAATAAACAATAAGTTTCTCGTACCAAGAGTTTGCTGGAAACCGAAAATCATGGGAAGATATCTTGAAGCTAAAGGAGGTGTGCTGTGTTCTGGGACGTCAGGCAAATCATCAAAACTTGTGAAGACAGGTACATGGTCTGATCCCTTTAGTTTCACACCCAATCCACCTTTCCACCTGTAGTGTTTGTTCACAGACAAATTTGAGAATTAAACTAAAAGTGAGATCATGAGTAAACTACTATATTAGACTGTACCTTGTTGGCATAGTTTCATTCTTAAACCGCTTATACTCTGTTAATATGTCACATTCCTTAACATGGCAAGCTAAAAAACTATGCCCTTGTTGACCATCGCCTTCTTCATGCAAGCATGGTCCAGCAACTAAGATATGATCAATTCTTGAACCGTAGTTAAATTGTTCTGCTCCACTACTTGAAGACCAACATGTGAATGCATCTTTCCTGTTAGAAATCGAGAAAGAAGCTGAATATGGACGACTCCTTCAACAAAACACAGAAGATGTACTAATCACACACCTTTCAGGATGTTTAAATCTGAAAACGTCAGAGAAGGAGCCTCCACGTTCAACTAACAGGGATCTAAACCACTTTCTGAATCTGCACTTTTTTAATTGCCATGAAAATGAATGTGTCTTGAGTAAAGCAAGATGATATAAGAAGATGATGAGTATCAATCAGTATATATACATACTCGTTTTTCTCGAAATCAGGGCCAGCTTCACACCGATCCATAGCAAAAGGAGCAATGTTGAGATCCCCAACAACAAATACCCTTCTTCCTTGACGCAGAAGACACTCCCACCTTCTCTACAATAAAACAACAAAGTTAGAGGTACCTCACTGCTAAATTCAAGAAACAGGTACGACTTTTACCTCTAAAACATCATAAAACCGATGCTTAAACTCAACCCTCTCAGCATCATCAGCTACAGCTCTCGGTCCATAAACATTAAAAACAACTAAACAAAACACACAATTAACAAAAAGAAACCTTCCGACTTCCACCTAAAAGAAACTAAACATAAAGTTAAAGTAAATACCAAAATGTCCGTGATCAGTTATAACACAACGCCCCTCTTGATCAACCCTAAGAAGCTTATCTTTCTCACACTCCTCAAGACCTTCAGCTACAACAGAACTACCACTCCTCCCACCTCGTAAGCCACTGTTAACAAGACCAGTGAAGCCTTCTTCAGCAGCAACAGGCAAAGCAACTTCACAGCTTAAAGACGCTGACTTTACCCTACAGAACGTCGCTACACCTGCCAAAATTTCACTCAACAAACATTAAAAAAAAAAAACTCCAATTTAAAAAATAAAATGATTGTCTGATGTGATGCGTACCGGAGTAACCGGTACGACCTTTCTCGCACGTGCGAGTGCACGAGAAGAACGATTCGTAACCTTCGGCTATCGTCAAATCTGATGTTAGTTCTTGCCTCCTGAGCTTCGTTTCCTAGATTCAAAACTCGAAATTGTAACAAAGAGGATTGAGAAACTTTCAGAATCGAATGTAAAACCTGGAAGCAGATGATGTCTGCGTCGAAGGAATCGAGGAGTTTGAGGAGGGAATCGAACTGGGAAACACGTTGCCTAAGGCCATTGACGTTGTAAGTCACTATCTTCATCCTCCTCTTCTCTTCGTCTCCATCCAACCGAGGTGGTTCGACAAAAATTGTATATTGTGAGGTTTTGGATGGTTGAGATCTGAGAAAACAAAAGTGTTTAGATCTACGGTCGAGAGGATGTACACGTGGATTATTTAACTGGAACTGGATGTAGAGGATTGTATCTTTTTTTTTGAAATGGTGGCGCGTGGGGGAGCATAATAAGTTAGTTATTGATTTGCCGCGTCGGCGTCCACCACAACCATTATCAAACGGATTTTATTATTATTATATACTCATGATTCATGAAGAAGATGAGACCAACTAGTCTTTGGTCTCTCTCTCTGTATCTTTTTTTCTGAGTGGTTATTGCTTTACTTTGCAATGGAGCAATTGAAGAAGCTGAAGACTTCCTCTGATGAATCATCAACTGCTTCTTCTTCTTGGGGACATAACATCAGGTTATTGAGGCTTATAAAATAAATGGATTTGGACATGTAAAGTTCATTTTTGTTTTCTTGTCTTGGTCTAGTTTCAAGCGTGAGAAAATGGTGGAAGTGAAGGAGGAACCAGTTTCTTCACGGAAAATTCAAAAGGCAGAAAGAGAGAAGATACGTAGAGATAAGCTCAAGGACCAGTTTCTTGAGCTCGGAGATGCACTTGGTATTGTATATGTCTATCTATCTCAAGAAGATGAACAGAGAGATTTTTCAATTTCGTTAACTAATGGTTTGTTGCAGATCTCAATAGGCCTAAGAGCGACAAAACTTCGATTATCATTGACACAATACAAATCCTGAAAGATCTAATGACTCAAGTAGATAGACTCAAGGCTGAGTATGTCGCACTCTCTCAAGAGTCTCGTGAGGTTGATGACTGATTGATTTAGTTCAAATTCTCCAATGGTCTTATTATTATTATTGGATTCTACTTTGTTTTCATCATCTTTCACTTTGTTTTGAACCATTGCTAAGCAGCTAATACAAGAGAAGAGAGAGCTGAGAGAGGAAAATTCATCTCTTAAATCCGATATGGAGATTCTTAGTGCTCAATGTCAGCATATAGTCATCATGGTCCCATGGATTCCACACTACACTTATCCTCTCCCTGTAGTAGCAATAACTCAGGGTCCAGTTTCCACTCTGCCTTTTCCACTCAATGGCACTCGAACTCCTTTACCTGTATCTAACCCCTGCACCACCTTTATGCCATATTTAGCAGACTCACTTAGTCCTAAAACGGAAATAAATGATGATGTTGGTTTGGAGCTTGAGCTTAAAATCCATGCTTCTTCTTCAGTTCAACATGTGAGTGACAGTTACCAACATGCTCGATAACATTTATTTTCAAAGACTTAACAAAGTTGCTTCCGTGCAGGATGCTTCCGGAAAAGAGAAGAAAGGAAACTCTACAACCACTGCAAGCTCATAGAATAGTGCGTACTCATCATCTTAAGCTGTTCAAGATAGTTCACTATATAATTAACCACAACTATCTTCCAAAGCCTATCATTTGTACTGATTATCTTCTTCCGTTCGTCTTCCATTTCGGTTATTGATGTTAAAACCATAATATGCAATTACCATTTAAGGGCATGCAAATTTCCACTATTTTTAATTCAGATGGAAATGTTCTATGACAAAAATCCAAAAACCAAAAGAAAAGGTTGAAGAGTTTTGAGCACATAATGTTAACTATTTACAGACCTAACAACTTCAAACTCAAATCCTACCCTAAAATGGTTAAATATTTCCTCCAAAGCAAAGTTAGAACCAAGGATGCCATGTTGGATCCATCATACATAGGTTGCGAGGCGACAAAGCTGCTTCCACCAATTCATTCACACCTCTTTGCACAGACTGTGGCGGTTCAATGGAGTTCTCATCCTGGAATAAAATCAGGAAATATATCATCAGATTCATCTTTTCAGAAAATCGACAAACCCCTCTACGAGTTTTATGAGAATGCTAGTAGCATAAAAAACTAAGAGGTGGAGTTGTCAAATGATGATTGTACCTCTTCGGAGTAATACTGTGGAGCTATTCCTCTGAGTCGCCTAATTACATCGTCTACGTTTGAGTCAACTTTGTGCTTTAGCTCAGCCGAGCTCAAAGTAGCAACCCCTGTAACAGGAGGAATAGGCATTCCGAGAGGCCTTCTTCCAAACCAAGACAGAAGCTCATCGCGGAAGAACATGGCTAACTGATATCGAATATGTTCTTTTTGCTGTAATATTTCAAAAAAGAGAAGATAGATGTTAGAGGCCAAATCATCACTCAAGCTTTGGTAATATTCTTATTTACCTTGGAGGAGAAAACGGCCTGAGATGCGGCACACATGTTTGACATAAGAGGGCCTTCAACACCAAAATGAGAGAGAAACGCCTGAATGTTCCTTGTGAGGCGGAAAGGCACTGGCTCATTGAGCTCGAGCATCCCATTGGGGTCATAAGTTGGATGAAAGTCTGTCTGCAATATTTTTCCACTGTCTTTGGCGAATAAGATCTTGTTTGGGGATCTCCCACCGATTTGTAAAAGGAAAGACATGAAATTGGATACAGCTAGCTGGACGGCGAACTGCTTCTTGAAAGCCCAGTGATGGCTTCCGCTCATCGATATCTTGTACATGTAGTGAGAGAATATACTGTCACTGACTATGTTCTTTGTGATTTCACCATAAGCCTGTAGCCGAAGATCTCCAATTGCCTCTGGTGATATTTGCCCTGAGATGGCTTGATTGAGTTTCTCCTTGAAGTAGGTAATAGGAAGATCTGACTCTCGACCATTCCTTTCACAGTGATACTCATACACCTCAAGGAAAGTGTTGTACATGAGATCATCCTCAACCATTCGGACCTGAAAACTAAAATTTGTTAGCATGCCTAGACAACCAAAAGGAGAACTAGAGTGAAAGCATATAAAATGAAACGCAGATATATACTCACTCAATGAAAAATGAGGTTATATCAAGAACTAAAGGGGAACTAGGCTGATTTTACCTGAGACCACACAGGAATTATGATCGGTGTATGAATTCCTAAATGGCGCTTTCTTGACTCCTTATGTTTATCAAACATTTGGTTCATCACACGGAAAAGCTGCAACATTCGTTCATCACTCCTCGCATTAGGAGTCAATGATGTCTGAACAATGAAATGCTTTTGCGAGCCATCAGAGCCAACAAGAGTTAAACGTCTGCAGCTGCTTCCATGCCTTCGTACAATTTGTATGTCTGCTGCAACCCTATCCAACTTTACTGTATGATCAGGTGCTACTTCCTGAGCCGTTAAACATATCATTAGTTTCATTCACAGCGCATAGGGGAAGGAAATAGAATGAACGACGAAACTTGTATAATTAATTTACTTCCACTCTAGAGAACGTAAACACAAGACGAGGATAAAAATCAATTTTACCTGGTCGGCGAAGTACTGTCCTGGTATCTCCACATCAACAACATTGAAGTCACGCAGCACCTTGCTCTCGTCTTCCAATCTCAACACAGCGGGAAACCTGTCTTCAACATTGCTCTGGAGAATGCTTTTCCACTCTTTCAGTTTTATTGTCAAATCTGCGAGTGTGGCAGGGAATGAACTACTTTCCGGATCCAGGTCTTTCTCAAAATCCTGTTTGTATTCTCTCACAAATTCAGCATGCTTGGTGACGGCATCTGCAGAAAAGCAAGCTCTGCATACACCGGAGAGTTCTTTCTTGAGCGGTTGGGGAACTTCCGCATTGGTGGCAGTTGGATATTTGTAACATCGATGCAACAGAGCATTCACGACCGCAAGAAGTCTTTCTTCTGGCAAAGTAACAAACCTCGAACCTATTTCTGTGAGAAGAATCTACGAGGAACAAAAATCAACTATTAGACTATTGAAGTAAAGAAGCAGGGAATGTGCAATTGGGTCGAAATCTGAATGAAAGCTATTTGTACCAGACAGTATTTTGTCTATCCTTTTTCCCCATTTTAGTTAATCTTAACGGTGAAAATGTATTGAGAGAAATTACAGATTTCACAAACAAAATATTACCTCAAGTTCACTGGCCAAGTTGGTATGTTTACTCCTAAGAGTTTCCATGATATCCTTTGCCGCATCAAAAGCACCAGCAGCGGCTATTGCCAACGAAGCACTATTCCGTATGGCTGCGTTTTGACTATTCTCACTAATAGTTGAACTGTTATCCAAAGTGGAACGTTCATTTTCTTGGGAATGTGGGTTACCATTGTCATGGGTTCCAAGAGCCCCACTACTTTGAGCACCATGACGGGCTTGAGTTTCTGATGATAAATTACCCACACTAACACCCGGAACATTCTGCTGCATTCTTTGAGCCATAATCACTCTGCTAAGTTCAGTTTTATTTGCCGCATCACGACGCTCCAGTAAGTATGTGCGGAGCCAGTAATAGAGAGCCTGAGATGAGAAACAGTCTCACACTCAATTGAAATGATCAAAAAGGAGTTCATCTAATATACCAAAGGGAACTTACCTGCGGGAATACTGCAGCAATTTTCAGTAGAACCAATTTGCAATGGGGTGCTTCTGCTCGCTGCAGGGAAAGCAAAAGCTGCGGGATCCAAGAAAGCCACACCCAGTGAGGTACTTGGTCCAAGTGTTTATCAAATATCCTACCCGCAGGCTCGTTCGTCGTATCGAAACTGAGAAGATAAAGAACACGAGCCATGTGACTTCTGGAATGGGAAACTCCAAATCTTATACCCTGAAGAAAGCAGCTGACAGCATATTCTAGCCAGATTTCATCTCCTGTTTCTTGGTATGCCTGCGAAACGAAAGAAAAATACATTATCTAATACGAGAAGAGGGGGAATATTAATAGCCCAAGAAAAGAAACAGCATCTAATCATAAGAAATACCATATCAGAGTAAGTTCCCCAGCTTATCCATCCTTTGGATAAATTATTGAATACGCTGATTGCATTGGAATATGCAAGATTGGCACCATCAGTGTCATTTAACTTCAAATGAAAATCCCCCTTTAGACGAAATATCTCTGCCTTATTCTTAGCTAGAAAGAACTCCAAATTTGTGCTATTAACCAGATTAATACCAGTAGCAAGCTCTCCTTTCGTTTCCAGATAGGCCTTTGCCTGCTCTTTAATTTTAACAAAGGCTTCCTGCATACACGGATGAGGCGATTAGACGATATTTTAATCCCCAAAAGAGAAATACGCAGGGAAAGAAAACAGATTCTATAGGATCAGGGAAAGGACAAGGTTGCATACATGCTTCAAATATCAAATATATAAGTTAATGGGACGATTTACAGCTATGCAAGAACGAAAAATAATGTGAACTACATGTCGAATCCAAAGAGGAGGTTCTTCTATAGAATTATGCAACTGAATGAACTCTGCTCAAATTATAAAAAGGTTAAAGATATCAGAACTGTACCTGTACTTCCATTTGTGAGTGTCCATACATTTTGTCAAGTATCTGAACACAAACGTCAGACAGCCCTTGTTTCCGAGCTATCCTAGCAAGCTTATTAACGTTCCATGCTTTGTCACGGTAACCAAGGTGATGAAGCTGAGTATTTGAAGTTATAAAGTCCTTAAATGCATCAATGACAATGTTATACATTTCATTCCTCCACTGCAGCATATCATACCAGTTAGTCATGTTGTCCCATTCATTTGGAGTCCTCAGTCTCCAAGTCTCAAGAATATCCTTCAGATCTGCATATTGATATCCCTGTCCACCAACAGCAGCATTTCCTGAAACTTTACTCCCATTTGCGATGTCAACATAGATTCTAAAAGACTCTTGCACCTCCACTAGTTGTTGGAATTGCTGCAGTAGAGGCACTCTAGCCTCGAGAGATATTTCAGGTAACTGCCACCACTGGTCCAAGGCAAGATCAACGCCTTTCCCAACTATGCTTTCAGCATCTCCGACACCATTAGCATTTTTATCATGAAGGGCAAAATAAGCTTGAACCAAACGAAGCTTCGGCGTCTCTTCCACTTGTGCCTTCGGTATTACATGATCCTTCAAATATGCCCAATCTGGTACTTTCCAAAGACTATCAAGCAAAATTTCATAATTATCAGTGGTTTTTCCAAAATCTACCAGGGCATCCCACTGACCAAGTTGAGTGGCACAATGGAGCCATTGCTCTTCCCACAAGCACATTTCAGCCTTCGGTACTGTGTTATTGTAGGTGCCTTGGGTTGCCTTGATCATCGCCTGATAAAAAAGGCTTTGAGCACGCTGCCAAAAACCATGTTGAACCATTGAAAGCCCAGCTCTCGATTCCGCAGTGATGGACCTATTCTTCAACAATCCAAACCTCCTGTCTTCTTCATTTAACAAACGATAAAGTTCAGCAAGAGACTCGGCACATTTTGAGTCATCCATGAACAGCATAACATGGGTCTCTAGCATAGCCAATGCGAGATGCCAGGCATTGTATGTTTTTCCGATATATTTTATAAGCTCACTAGGCATCCTAGGTTGAGGCTGGCTCAACTGAAGACCTTCTAGAAGTGCTTGCACTACATTTGGCCTCTGATCTTGCTGCTTCTTGTGGTAGTCCTTCGAAAGAAGAGAAATCATAGGTTTAGCCAAAGCCCTCTGCTCTTCCTTGCGTAGGGTCGCCCACACAATTGGAAATACTAGCACCCACAAATGATAAGCAACATTGGCATCTGTGTGAGCCAGCTCCCTTAGAGGGATAACAACATCAGCCACCTAAAACGCAAAAAGAGTACATATGGTTTATTTAGATCAATCCAGCTTCCAAAATGGATAAAAAAGAAAGAACTTAAAATCCAATGAAGTAATTATGGTTTAACATGGCATAAGAAAGAACCACAAAGACTGAGCAACTTTTTCAAAATAATTTGCAAGCACCTGAAGTTTGCTTGCTTCGCTAAGAAATTGTGCGTGCTTCCGAACTATGCCATCAAACATTGAAGCAACTTCTTCAGGTCCCTCCGGTATGGCAGGTGGTTGGTGGTGTATTTCAGGGTTATCTGATGCCAAAAATGATCCCATACTGGCAGAATTGGGTGCTAGAATAATTTTCTTATCCTCGATTAAGATGGCTAGAAGGAGATCAAGACCTTGTTTCAGCCAAAAGACATCACTCATAGCTTCCCAGTCTTGGTTTTGAAGAATGTACTGCAATCGTGCGAATAAATTTTTCCCGAGAAACTCGTGGTATAACAAGAAGAACTTCCTTCGCATATCAGGATCCCTTGCCCTTAAACCAGGCATGGAATGTCTTTCAACTTTCAGAGAGATCTCTTGTCGGAGGCCCGGCGGATACCTATTAGTGAAACGTATAATATCATCCTTCTCATAACAAACTTTGACATAACTCAAGGTTCAACATAAGACTAGAAAGCAAAAAAACTTACTTCGTTGAATCGGCACAAAGTCCATATAAAAGCTGAAGATACGCCTTATCCCACTCCTCCAAAGAAACAGACGAGAAGTGCTGCTTATCAACTTGTGAAAGCTTCTGAAGAAAAGAAATTATATCCTTCTGGTTAAGGTAGGCACCAGAGAACCCAGATGAACCTATCTTTCCGAAACCATCCTCAGTCCACCTCTTTAGCATGTCCAGCACGCAGAGAAGCACGCTAGAATCAATACCTTTTTCTGAAAGAAATGTGCTCAATATTTGAGTCACGGGTCTTTTGCAATCCGGCAAAAGCATAACCCTTTCATCAATAAGTTCCAAGACCGACTTTATATTAGATATAACTGCCCCAACGTCAGCAGCTTGACGAGAAGAAGTTACTGCAGAATCTGAATCTGTCCACTGGCTCTGGAAAGGACAGATGATATAACGGCAGATGAGTAAGAGCCAAGGTGATGAAAGAGAGAAATATTTATAAAAGCTAAAATCTTACAAGCATGAACGAAAGTGCTACATAGTTATTTAGACGCATTAGATATTCCAATAGTCAACCAATGAGATGTGGTAAATACCATGTAAAAGGTCCAGTGAAGGTCAAATGAGAAAGAAAACAAGCATATAATTTTATCTCTTACAAAAAGTAGCTAGTAATAAAGAATAACTTACTTGTCTAGGATGAGCACCCGTTGCCAATCCCAGATCCCGTGCCAGACGCTGAAGGATACGCACCAGTACATATGGATCAACAAAGTTTTTCTGTACCTCTGCCAAGGTTTTGAGGATATTAAGTACAAAGCTGACTGAACCGAGAGAGTTATCATCTCCTGAAGCTTGTGAAGCAGTATGTACATGTTTCTGTATCAGATCACTGACTTTCTGATACAATAGCTTTATGTCAGGAGGTGTACTAGCTCCATCATGTGGGAAGGTGATGATGACCATCTTCAACAAAGAGCATAACGATTTACCAGCATCCAACATCTTGTGTTTGAAAGACAGCTCAAGAAACTGGTAAAGGAAAAAATAGTCAACACGAGGCAGAAAGCAGAGATGTTTAATATATTAGGGTGCAGCTTACTGCAGCAAGTATACCTGTGCTATTTGGTTGATGTTGTTCTTAATGAAAAGATGCGGCTGCTTCTCCAGAACTTTGTTCATGACATCCAAGCCCTGAGCAAGTGCTGTGGACGGATCTGACTGAGACGGTAGCATGCTGCCTAACAGCTTTTCTAAATAGTTAAACTTGACGTTTGCATTTGGCCAAACTTCCAAAGCTTGTGAAAGAGAATCTAAAGCTTGTTTGTACATAGTGTTGGCTTCCCTGTCCTTAAGCTCAATGACCACTGCTACCTGTTGAAGGAAGAGGAAAGGAAATTTTAAGTACAGTAATAAACAGAACTCAACTAACAAAAGAGTTCTATAGCTAGAACAATGTTACGTACAACTAACATGTCGAAATTATTACAGGTCTAGAACTTAACCAGATCCAAAACTTAGAAAACCTACGATCCTCACAACCGCTTATATAATTCTATACAGAATACAATACTGCTGTAGGACTGCTACTGCCAAACGCCACCTCTATAGATACAAAATTGCTCAGAGAAGAATGGGCTCTGAAATTTCAGAACATCACCCCTCCCTAAATAAATAAAAAAGAATGAACGGGAAAGTTATAAACACGCTCATTGGTAGAAGGTGGGAGCCTTACTCTTATAAGAAAATTGATTATTAGTTCTTCCATAGCAGCATTTGGCTTGAATTCCTCATCAGGCTGGGTAGCAGATCCAGGAGTTTCTATACTGGGCAGTGATGATGCACCACCAGGTGACATAACACACAATGACTGGATACCACCTTCAATTTTAATTCGTCTAGTTGGGTCTTCAGATATGGAAGATACATCTGACGGAAGCTTAGAAACAGCTACGGATGAAGGATGTAACCCATCAGCAACCTCACTGGTTGCATTGCCATCAATAACCACTTTGATTTCAGTCTGTCTTTGCCTTTCCCAGCTAACAACCAGTCCAGCAAGATCGATTGCGAGCCGCCTATTTTCTGCTGTAGTGTTAGATGGTAAACCTAAGCGACTCAAGGAATTCACCATCTGAGGTACAAACTGTGCTCTACAACTGTAAAACAGATCCGAGTGCCGAACAATGAGTTGGAAGATATGGATCAAATTTGGAATTGAGTGACCCTCCTCCACCAAAATTTTTTTGGTATATCTTATCCAAATAGGCACTCTTGAATCTCCAAACGCAAGCCTTTTAGGTAATGCTGGCATTAGAATATCCAGGGCTTGCTTAACTAGCATCTTATTCTCCGGCTGGTATGTCCTAAGAAGCGCAACAAAAACCTATAATCCAATTGACAAAAGCATGTTTATATCACTGGATTAGATGGAGGAGAATTGTTAGGCGCATGCTTACTTTCAGGTTTATTATGGATCAAATTCTATACACTTATATAAGAAGTTACGTATTTTTCCTCTTGCACCTTTCCATAGAAACAATAAAAAAAATTGCAGTAAAAACTGAAATGATACCTGCAGAATGATTTTCTCCGGAGCCTGATACGCATCCAAGAAGTGGCAAACATTAACAAATGCCCACTGTTTACTGGGACTATCTTCCCGTTTGAGGTGATTCCATCCAAACTTGATAAGCTCTTTTCGATGATGAACCAGCTCACCCTGAAGATATTTCAGAAGCAAAGTAGCTAACTGCAAAAGTTCGATCCTCAAAGGTTCGTCATACTCAGCAGAAACCTACAAAATTTGAGATGTGATTAACAACAAAAACCCTAGTGAAATATAAAACAGAAAATCTAGAATAAGACCATGTCAGAAACAACAGCAATTTACCCCACAATAATTTATGTATTATCCGAAAGTTTTAGTTGTTTAGCAGAGAAAAGAAACGTACCTCTTCAGGTGGATCAAGAAGCTTCTCAACAATGGTCTTCACTATATTAGGGTCAATAACTTCCCAAGTTTGGCCGTTTTGGAAGGCATATGTAAGCATTGGAAGAATGAGCATTTGCATTGCCTGAACTAGATGATCATTGCCGAGTTTCTTAGAATGAAAAAGGTTTAAAAAATGCAAAACAAGTGCTCTTTTCAGGTTGGACGGATATTCTTCTGCAACCTGATGAAAGGACCCAGTTATTCTACTAGAGCTGCAAAATATAAAAATTAAGAATATAGACAAACTTGTAACTAAAAATTCTGGAGAAAGATACCTCAATTATGTAAAACTCCCTCAAAAAGTCGTAGTCAATACGACTATGGAACAAGAAAATAGAGAGAACATCGAAAAGAATGTTCATTTCAGATTTTTCATATCGTAGATAATTGAGGAAGCACTTGACAAGCCATTTGCTCTCTTTAACCTGCGAGTTGAGGAAATAATACATTTGAGATAGCCTACTTTTCTGAGTACATTTAATCTTTTGAAGGAGGATTATTTAGAGGTCGACGTCTTAGATATGTTCATTAGAAATAGTATCGAGTAGTGAAGTAAAAATGAATGTTTTTGAAAGGCAAACTTAATTTCCACAGCAATATCAGGTAACTAGGAACTCAAGTAACCCCAAAACAAGATCGTTCAGAAATAAGCCAGGAGGATGCCCACATCAGCCTTAGATAAGGAACAATGTATGCATTTATTTTACAACACAAAGCTATTGCATAAATTATAAAGTCAGAAATAGATACCTGAACTAAATTCAGCTCTTGCTCATTCTGCAGACGAGCTGTCCTTCCATGTGATTTCCAAAGGAGAGCCAAGGCATCAAAAACAGTACGGTTACTCTGCAGCCAGCTGGGTATCAGTTTTACCATCGTCTTGATAAGATATAAACCCTGAAAATACGCATCTGATGCTATATCGGATTTTGTTGATGTCCTGTTAGAACTTTCTGACTGCGTAGAGACAAGATTTTCATCTCCAGATGATGAAGCTGCCACATTCAGTAAAGCATCAGATTTTGGTAAAATTTCAGGAAAGGCACACGAAAGTATCTTCTGAGGAGATTTTGCTAGTTCTTCCCTTAATGGTTGGCCAGCTTCTGATCGGATTATATACATAAACCTGAGGTTATAATGAAATGAAGAAAACAGTCATTACCCCATGCTCACACTCAACCTACCATGCAATGTAAAAATCAATCTTACTTTTACCTTCGGAAATATTTTGGTTCGCTTAATCTGGAAAGAAAATAATCAACAGCTAGGGTTGCATATCGATTCAAGAACTTGGTAAGTGGGAGGCGGTATGGGCTGCTAATCTCACTGTACACTTGCCCTTGAGGAAGAACTGCTTCTAAGTCAATAGTTAATGTTACAAGCTCATCCAGAAATTTTGATGCAGCAGGTGGAAGTAAGTGGAAGAGCTCGATAATAGCTGCCACAGACAAAAAAAAACATCTATTCATATAATATCACATGACCAGACATCTATTTTTATATATTTCAGAGAACAAGGTTTACCAGCTGCAATTTTAGGCTCTTCGCCAGTTTTCCATGATTTCTGGGACTGTGCAAGTTTCTCTGGCTCTAACCATTTTTTAAGGTGCTCCAGCAACTTACCTCCTAATGTCACATTGAACCAATTTGACAGTAGTTCGAGAAGACGTGCCAGACCTTGCAGTAAAGGCATATTGAGATTCTTTGTGTGTGCCAAATTAACTAGTATTGGTCTGAGGCTACTCTGGAGAAGCTCTTTGGGCATTCGTTGTTGATTGATAACCTAGAGCAGAAAACAGAATTTCAGAACAGTAAAATAATCCTCCATGAATTTCTTCAAAATCCTATATAATGAATGTGTGCACACGAATTGGAAACAAAAGACAGATAACTAAGAACCTGTCTTAAACCCTCCTTGGCAACGGTCACAATTTCTGGTGTTCGACAGGTTAACGACTTGAAAAACATGGAAATTATCTTTGCACGTAGTTCATTGTGACTTGGAGTTCGAAAGTCAGCCCATGCCATAGCTGTGCACAGAATCTCAATACAAGCTGTTCGAAGTTTGTTCAGTGATGTAAGTACTTTGGGACTCATTAACTTCACAGCCCATACACCTTCATCAGCCTCAGCTATTTGTAACGCTTCTTGCAAGAAGCTAACCAACTCTGGAGTCAATTTTAGAAGGGGGGGCCTCAGTGCTAAACAAAAATTCAGAGCTGTCACACTTCCAACCTATAAGACATATTGAAGAAGGTCAAAAGAAGTATGGAAAGAGATACAACAACCAAAAAATAGCAGACTACCTGTTGATCAATTGTCCTCGATCGAAGTGGGCGTATTATAAGTGGCTGCAGCAAAGGTTGGTATAACGTCTCAAGCAGTTCAGATACCTCACTACCAGTCCGGCTAGCCAAAAGTGCAAGACAGTTCTGAACATTTTTTCTCACTGTGATAGATGCATTAGGATTGAACAGTTCAGTAGCGAGATATCCTACAACACCTTGAAAGCTTTGTCTCCGGGCGTCACTGTTTGCTTCGTCAACATTATTAACCACTCTTAGAATTTGCATAAGAACCTGAGTTGTCTCTTCTTGCTCTTTCCTAGCATAAACCGGAAGTCTCTTTTGAACGTAGAACAGACCGCGTACAATTTTTACTTGGAAAAGGCATAATATGTCAACATTCACTTTCCCTACCAATGCACCTAACCCCAATACACCTCCCATTTGTGCTTGCCATGTACTCCCATAACAGCAATGTAACAACCGAGGCAAAAGTTGTTCAAACACTGGTATTCGCACACTTGGATGGGGTGAATATACCGGATTTGTAGAAGGACTGGAGACAACCATAGAGGCACTGTGACCACCCCTGGCCACCAGCACATCAGCATGTTTGACACGAGCAAGGAACAGCAGAGTTTCAGCAAATATATTTAATGCAGTCAGAGCAGCTTTTGCGTGAAGCCTGTTTTCATCTGCAAGCACATCAACAAGTGCATCTAAAAATATCAAAGGATCCAGCTGTTTTAAGTTAGAAGACCAATTATTCTTGGGCCTGGAACTTGCTGAAATCACAGAACCCCCAGGTCGACCAGTACTAGTTGAAGCATACGACGAGGTACAATCCCCATGCAAAATAATTGCAAAATGCCGACATATGTTTACAACAAAGTCATCATCTGCATCCCTGAGATCTGGATCAGAACTAGCAGAAATTATAGTGATCAATAGCATCTTGAAAATTGACTTCTCAGCGATAAACTGTGTCTTTGTTTTAACCCCTAACTCAGCCTGCAGTAACAAAAAGACCTCTTAATAAACAAGCCATTTTACATCAAGTAGTACAGAAAATTTAAGGAGAAAATTGGTCACTCGTGGAAGAGATGACATGACACAGTCCTAGCTCGTTTTTCAGGAAGGACATACCCATGGCAACAAATAAACAAGTACAAAATCTCATCATGACTCATGTTCAATCGATATTTTAGGATGTGCCAGGACTACCAGTAGACGGAACGCAATGCTTTACGTAAACGTCAGCCAACTTAGTAGCAACTTTAACATACGATCAGACAGCTACTTAGTATAACGGCAAGCTATAAAAATCACAAGAGTAATACAAAAAACCAACCTTCACTTCTGTTGATTCACTCCTGCGCCAAGATGACTCAGCAGAGGAAAGTAACAAAACTGATAATTGTTTACGCGTCTGATCCTCGTCAATGACATTCCCAGTCAAATGAAGCTGAGACAACAAGCAAACGTGGAGGAATTTCAAAGCTTGCTTTCTGTAGTTGACTTCTGTGGTCGGGGTTTTCTGCATAATAGCTGCTACAGCAAGATTAATGAATTTGTCCATTGGCACAAGAAATGGAGTGGACGGCTCAAATGTCCAAATTAACCGAAGCCCATACTCTGGATTATCTTTGCATTCTAGTGTAAGTGGTTCTTTCAGAAATCGCCTGTTGCGACCACCCAATTTTCCCACGATTTGTAACGCTTTTCCACCCCAAGGATATGGCACCGGCCTCAAGTGAGACCATAATGCTAAGATCACTTCAGATATTACATTTGCCATACTTGGCTCCAAAAAGTCAGGATTCAGACTATCCACCCAGAATTCCAGGGTGCGTAACCCCAAGCTCACAAGTTCATCACTTCCTCTCAAACAGAATACAAGAGGCTTCATTAGGCGGGGAAGATATGGCAATAAAGAGCTTAAGCGTGCAGGAAGCGTCAAAGAAAGCTCCATCAAAAGATCTCTCATGTCTTCCGCAGCTGGACCCTCAAGCATTGTCAGAAGCATATTAAGACAAGGTAGCAGCATGGGGATTAGATCTCTAAGAAGAAGCTCGAATTTACATCCAGCTAGTCCTCTGAAAACAGTTCGGAGCAACTGCATATAACCAAGAGGCTTTTCAACTTCAGTCGCATTCTTCACGCAGACTTCCATAATAACAGGCACTTGAGGTTGCAATATTCGTTCAAAATCAGATGGTGCTTTAGAAACAGCACCAAAGAGGCACCGGAACAGATGCAAAACTAATTTTGTTGCAGCTGAATCTGGATTCTTCAGAACACCAAGTTTGCTGCTTACTAGGAAATTAATCAGAACATCGGCAAATGGCTTGTACACTTTGGGAGCTTGCAGAAGAGCAGCAAATATTTGAACCAGTTGAGTATTGTCAATCATGCACTCAAAAAGTTCAGGCATACATAAAGAGAGCATATCCATTAGATCTCGAGGTTCCATAATAGCCAAAATTTGGGAGAAAAGATTTAACATTTCCTTCTCCTCGTCCTTCTCTTTGAAGAGAGCTAAGCAATGGACACCATTCTTTAAAACACCACTGGCTTTCCGCACCTACTTAAAGGTAGAGATTACTAGAGGTTTATCAGCCATAAAATATTATTCCCTACACTAAACAATCTGACATGCAATACCTCATCTTCTCGCATTCCTTTAAAAGCCTGAGTAACTGATGAGTGTGAAGCAAGAGCTTGTGGGTGCATTCCCTGAGGTCGGGGCATATGTGCATGGGTTATACTCCATATGATTGTCTTCATTCCTGAACACAAATCAAGAAAAGTCCTTAACATGTAGAAATGTATAATAACTGATCCACCAAGGTGAAATGTCAGGATTCAATACCCATCACCAGCGTCTTCACCAGATTCTTACAATCATTCACTTCTTTGGAATGTTCGGCAGGAACCTGCATATTTAAAACTGCCTGCAACCAGCGTGGTCTAAAGTAAATACTAGACATTATCTATAAAGAAAATAATGCTTCAGGATAAATAATAACGGCTTAGATTATATATTTCCGGCTAAAATATAATCCAAATTAGAAAAGAAAGTAGAGTCCCTATTTAAGAGAATAATAGAACGCTGTGAACTAGCAAGTTTGAATATACACAGTGAAACACAATCTCACATTGCCTGAGAATTTGGCTACTTGTTAAAACAGAACAGACATCATTGAAAGTACGGAATTTACCTGGACAGGAAGTTCAAGCTTCGACCTCAAAGTGGTAAGATTCTTTCCCTCACCCTCATCTAAAAGCTATGAAGCAGAAAACAAGACTAAGTAACACATCAACGAATTAAAAGAATTGACAATCGGGATAGCTAATTCAAGATATCTCAAACTATAACATAACGGGAAAATTTGCAAGGAGTTTGGGAATATAAAAACTCTTTTCTCAAATAGTTACATAATCGTGTACCTGAGGAATAGTACGCTTGAAGGTATTAAATTTCTCAACAAAGGCATCCAGGATACGTCCCTATAATAAACAGATGATGAGTAAAGTGAGCTAATTTTAGAGCAGCAACCAATGCTAGAATGGGCTGTCGGGGGTAAAGCTATACCAACAAAATCCGCGCCTCATCCATTAACTGCTGATCAACACCTTTCTCAAATATTGGTTCCACCTGAACCCAACATAAAGTTATACCAAAATCTCGATTCCAGCATAGTGGATAGATTACGCCACATAAATGTTAAGTAATATATCAAATTTAAATAAGGCAAAGAAGATGGAATATATAGCTTTACCAGATTTAACATCAGTCGTGCAGAAGTGGTTTGGATGTTAAGAGAGAGGGTCGAATCATGCATGTTCCTTGAAAATAAATAGATGATCCGCGATAACTGCACATTGTTTACAGTTAAATAAAAAGAATTGTAAGAGAAAGATCGTCCACAGAGCAGACAATGGACCCGCAAAAAATCTTAAAAAAGGGGATTCCTGAGGTTGGCAAGTCCGAGCACTTTCTTATCACAGTGGATAAATAATTCTAGTTTATACCCAACCACAAATCTACATATTCAAAGCAATAACTGTGTACTGGAACACATCAGCATCACTTACTATATAATCCAGTGTCAATTATTGCATTGGTTCAAGAATTAAAACTCCCGTAGCTAAGCAAATAATTAAAAAAAAAAGAAAAGCAGAAGCAAACAAATTGCAAAGAAACAACGGGAAGAACCTGAGAAATGGACAAATCTGCTCGAACATGGTGAACAATCTCGGCCAGTAGGCTGTAAGCCAGAGGTCTCAAAGACTCGAAGCATGCTCGCCCTGTTCCTACTAGAACCCTGACACACAAAAAACAGCGAAGAGATGACACAAGTCATGATTTATTGATAGACAGCATGGAAGGTGGGCAGTTAAAGGTTTACTTGATACCAAAAAAGCTTCCTGAAAGGTGTGAAATTTCAAATTTCAGAAAGGCGAAAATGTATTATACCTTTCTTCCAAAAGAGTGTCAAGAAGGGGAAATAAACCCCTCTTAAAATCCGTTCCAAGTACATGCTTTAGTGAGACTAATAGTTCCTGCATTTCATAGACCAAAAGACATATCTATAGTTGCGAGCCAATGCTTGGGTCACAAGGTGAAAACATACTGAAGAATCAGGAACAAAACAGTTCTTTACCTTTCTGATAGATGCAGAATCCGAACAGGTGACAAGCAAATTCACAATGCTCTTACATATGCTTTCTTCATGCGGCCTGATATATTCGGCATAACTTTTTAACAAGTAAGTTAAAAAAGAAACCGTCTGCACATAAACAAAAGAGGAAGACAAACGCTAAAAGTCAACAAGCCATTCCACGATCCCTCTAATCATAAAAATTAAGGCACCTTAATCTGAGCACCCTTCAGTTCAATGAACTGATGCTTCATACGTGAAGGCACTTTCTCAGGTCCAGGGACAGATATAGCAGCAACCATCAGGGGCAACAAGGTAGGAATATTGATCTGAACAAGCCTGCTATAGAGCTGGAAAAGAAACATAACAACGAGAGGGCTCTCCGTGACTATTTTAAACGACCGCGTACTCGGGTTAATCTTCCCATTCCTGAAATGCGTTGTAAGAGACAGCGACTGATCAGACGGCGAAGCTATCTCCACAGGCTTAGCCTCCTCCGTTTTAACCTCCTCCAAAAAATCACTGACGGTCAATCTGAAGTTCTGGTAAATCTTGCGAACAAAATCCAAGAACGGTTGGACTTCATTCTCCAACGAGGGCCTAAAGTTCCTAAGAAGGTCGAAGATTATGCGGATGCATATAAGCCCGTTCTCCTCGTTATCCGTCGTGAGCACCTGCATCGCAACTTTCAAGAGGTCTTGAACATAGGGACGGAGGACCTCGCTGTGAGGTATACGGTTGAGGATCTCGAGAACCACGTTGCGCAGCTTGTGGTCGAGATTATCAACGAACTGAGGCTTTGTGATCTTGAGGAGAATCAGTGAAGATGCTTTGAAGTAGCATTTGAGAAAACTCGAGTAGTCAGCTGTGTGTGTGATCTCTAGGCTGTCTCTGACCTCCACCACCATCTCAAGCCTCGTCTGAGTAGCTACATATATACAAATTCAACAAACGATTAAGTGTCACGAACGCGATTCGAAGTTATTAAACTGAGAGGAGAGAGTGAGAGAGATTGTTTACGAAGGTCAGGCTCGACGAGACGAGCCGAGTGTTGCTCGAAATTCTGAATCGGACTCATGGCTAAAGCAAAAGAGGAGCGAAACGGTGCGTTTAGGGTTCCGTCGCGGTGGAGATTGTGTACGTCGTCTCAGCCTGGGGGCTTTTTTGGTTCCTTTTAGCGGCGAGCTCGAGTAGGCCGACGACGACTAGGTCAGAAAGTTAGGGTTCGTTGATTCTCTCGACGAAAACGATTGGGGAGACGATTTGAGATTCGCTTATTCGCAATTTTCCCTCTCTTTTTTTTTTGTTGTCTCTGTGCGAGACGAGTCTCTCCCTTGTAGAAGAGAGAAGCTTTTAAGAACACGAGCGTTACAGTGAAAACGAAATTAGATGGTCAAGCCCGAGTTTGTTTATATAAGGTCTCGTTTTTATTATTAATAAAAGGTCCAGTTTTTTATATATATAATAATAATCCATATAAATCAAATTTGATTAGTGCAGAAAAGAGAAGAAAATATTCTAAGAAGGATACTAAAGATATTTTGTTGACTAAAATTAATGAAATGTTGAATGTCTGATAAATCTAGATCTTGGTACGAGATATTCTCGTTTCGGATAAGTTTAAAGAATATTAGATTCAGCCATTTTTTTATATTTTACAGTCTACAATATTAGGGGTGTTCAATGCAGATTTTGATACGAGATATTCTCATTTCTGATTGTTCAGAGAATATTAGGTTCAGTTATTTTTTGGATTTTACGGTCTAAATTAAGAGTGTTCAATCCAGATCTTGGTACGAGATATTCTCGTTTCGGATAAGTTTAAAGAATATTAGATTCAGCCATTTTTTTATATTTTACAGTCTAAATTAGGGGGTGTTCAATGCAGATTTTGATACGAGATATTTTCATTTCTGATTGTTCAGAGAATATTAGGTTCAGCTATTTTTTGGATTTTACGGTCTAAATTAAGAGTGTTCAATCCAGATCTTGGTACGAGATATTCTCGTTTCTGATTATTCAGAGAATATTAGGTTCAGTTATTTCTTAGATTTTATGGTCTAAATTAAGGATGTTCAATCCGGAATTCGGTTCTATTTTCTTAGTTTTTTAGTATTTCGGTTTATAAAAAAATAGTTACCATGTTAAAACCATATCTACTTTAGATCGTTTATATTTATATATTGTCGATTTTTTTGTTTATTTGGTTTTATACCAAAACCCATAAATACATTTATATTTTATAACATTTTGTGAATTTTACTTTAGATGATTAAATATATGATATAATAAAATATGAAGATATTTCAACTTTTAAATAGACCGTTATTCTCTTATTTTTTTACTATTTATTATTACTAGTAGATATATTAAATTAGTATTAATAATAATTTTTATAAATAAAATAAGAAAACTTAGTAATCCCTAATATTTTTAAATAACTAAATATTAGCGCACATATTTGTCAACGAAAAAAAGAAAAAAATATGTTTTGTTTAATTTGATTAAAAAATTAACTTAAAAAAATATAAAATTATTAAAATCAACATTTTAATTATGAAGATCATATCAATAAAAAAATTATATATTATTAATTATGCTATATAATTTACATATAAATATACTGTTATGTTTAAATTAATCAGTTTATTATGTTTGATCGGTTTATATACCAAACCATATCTATATACAGCGGTTTCTTAAAAATTGTATCTATTCGGTATTATCAAATTCAAACAATTTTCTATATTTTGATTCGGTTTGGTTTTAATTAGTTCTCTAGTTCGGTTCGGTGGTTTTAATTAGTTCGGTTTTACCGTATTGAAAGACTCTAAATTTAAGAATATAAAGTATATTTTTATTTAACTACATATTTTATCTTAGTTTTCATTTGGTTTTTTAATCATATATTATAAAACTTCGATAACCTTCTCCATTTTAAATCTAGAATATAAAATCTGCTAGTGCATTTTAGAAGTTGTTACATTTACTTTCAACCATGGTTTATGAGTTATCCTTTATTCTATTATTTTGTAAAATAAATAATTAAGTTCGTATTACAAACATAAAAATATAACAAACAGAAAGCAAATTCTTTACTCAAACATTGTCGGAGCTAGTATTATTACTATGAACCTTGGGTCTATAAGCTGTATTAGGAGAGTGTCGTGAACTTCCTCTTCTTCTGCTTGTTGGCGACCGCTCTCGACTCTCGGAATGATGATAACTTCTACTCGACTCGCGATGCTTGCGTTGACCACCTCCTCGACTGTTGTAGTTACCACCATTTTGGTCGTTACCCCATCTTGAAGGTCTAATGGCTGCAACAGCAGGAGGAGTATTTAGTGTGGTCTGTTCGTACGGCAACGGCTTGATCCCTTGCAGATCGAGATCAGGAGTGAACCCAACTGGTCTTTTCGACTCGTCCATTTTCCTAAACGTGATCGATATCCTAAAAGCACAACCAGGCAACACACAAAAACATAATGAGAAAGTGCACACCGAACAAAAACGTTACCAAACAGTTCATTTACCAAATATTTACCTCTTCTGAGGAACCGCAGGTACACAATGCTTAGCTACATCGGCACCATTACCCTTTAGCACTAGAACTGATCTGAGAGCGAAAAAACAAAACCGTAAGCCATAGAAATATCAAAGAAAGTGTTACAAAACCTATGTATAGAGAGCCTTACCCGACAGGAAGCGGTAACGAGTAAGAACCAGAGAATTCACCAGGTCCTTCGATTTTAAGGTTTGATCCAAACAGTATATCGCACTCACTGAGGAATGAGACTGTGCAGAAAGGTCGTAGGAAGTCGTGGTTGTCGATATGAGGAGGTATACAATCCCCTTCGTCGTATATATTGACGATACAACTATCAGGTACACACGTTGGAGGAAGCACATGCCACCCTACCAACCTTCTGATTATTACTTTGAAAAGTAATGGTATTGGATCAACAGCTCCGTGTTGAAGGATCCCTGGTGGGTTTCCCGCTTTGTCCTATCAAAAACTCTTATCACATGTCACTAGAGTTGATAATACTGTAAGAAAAAGAAAGAAAGAACGTTACTTACTGTTGCGTAGTTGTAACAACATCCGAATTGAATAGTAACTCTTCCTTTGCCTCTCATCCACTTATGCGGAGCAGTGAAAGTACGTTCTATAGATATACGAAATTAGATAATATGTTAATATCGACATTAAAAATGCGTTAGAAACTAACTAACCAACCTTGAAGTTCTCCTTTGCGACCCTTCTCTTGTAGCTCATAGACATAATCAACAATCCTTTTCTGCTCCGCGGCGCTGAAAACACCGGTATGCAACTCAAGCCCCTCGAGGATATCAACTCGTCTCCCTTTAACTTTCTCGTAACAGCTAAACACTTTCATCCTCTTCACGTTCACAAACCGAAACTGCTCTCTTTCATCCCTAGACAACTTACGCTTCTGAGGAGTCTTCGTCGTGTCTTCTCTCACTTTCTGCTCTTCTTCCTCATTGAACCCATCCTCTTGTGTCATATCATCCCAAGACATTTTAGGACTCGCCGTCTCAGAAGCATTGATAAACCGGTCATCCTCTAGGTTATGATCGTAAACCGGTTTGTCATCTCTAGAGACAGTCTCTGTGGTATTACAAGAATGTTCTGTAATAAAGAAAAAAACAAAATTAGACATAACAGGGAAAAAAACACACAACCATCTCTATACTAACGATCATATTGTATTCAAGAGTGCAATAAATTTTGGAAAATTTCCAGAACACAGACAATCAAAAACAAGAAAGCACAACGTTCGTGGCTAATTCAAGAAGAATCACTGAAACCTGAATCTAGAGAACGGATTCGACGGGAGAGAACATGGACGCAGTCTGAGCAGAGATCTCTAGATAAGAAAGGCAGCCAAGTGGTTAGAAACTCCGAAGCGATCTTGATATCCGATGGCTGATACTTGCGTAGGAAAAGGTCGTTGTCGACTGGCTCCATTATCTTTATCACACACGAAGAATCTCACAAAAACAGAGTTTCGGTTTGTACGGACTGATATTCGTAGGTTCGTTTACTTTTTTTGGGGCGAACTATAAAACCCACTAGGGGTAGTTTCGGTATTTTACCTACATTCTGTTATAACACGCCGACGGCACTTATGACCCTTGTGGGCTTCAAAGCCCATTAGTTAAAATCTAATAACAGCCCGACACCAATAATTATAATTGGGGTCTAAATCTAATTACTGTTATTCCAATTTCCCGAACACAAAACTTTCAGACATGTTTGGTCTTAAACTGGTTCATCTCCCTTAATCTCTGTAAATATCTCTGCCAATCGGCGACGGACTCGAATCAAACCTAATCTTCTGGTAATCGTACGGATCCTTATTTTGTGCCATAAGTTTGTTCATTTTTCGTTCTAGATTCGTGCTCACGACCATTCGATCTCAACTACAGTCACGGTTTCTCTTGGTGAATTTAGCTTGTTTGTCTGTTTCATGTTTCGACTCTAGTGTGTTAAATATGGTTTCTGCTTGTTTTCAAATCAATACCACTGATCATGGTGTCTAATTCACCATAGTTTGTTGATATTCATGTAAATTGTTGTTCTGAGACTGTCCAAATAGTTTCAAAATCAGTGGAAAAGGGTTCTGTATGATTAGTGTTGTACTTGTCTTAGATTAGAAGATTTATCTTGTGAAGCTAATTATATATTTTTTAATTGCTTCTGTCTTGATCTTCATATCAATCATTGTCATTGCTCAGTCAATAGGAGACTTACTTACTCAACACATTATTATGAGCCCCATTTGATTTTCTTTATTTTCTATGTCAACTAACTAACCTACTAGATAATCTTGTTTTAATTTGGATTCTAAAGCTTTTCTTTTTAATTATTGCAGAAACAAGTGTTCTTAGCTTTTAGTTTTGGACAAAGATCTTGGGAATAGCTATGGCTGCTGCACATGATTCATCACCAAGAGAAGACCTTGAGTTAAAATTTGGTCAACTGCATATAGATTATAATTCACAAGCTGAAGAGTTAAGTGTTCTACTGGATAGGGTCAAATCAGCTGCAGAAAGCTTGCACTTTCTGAGGTCAAAAGCTAGGATCTTGGCCGTTCCTGATGCTGAGCAGCTAGAACTAGAAGATGATGGTTCAGTTTCTGAAGTGGTCAATGACATCATCAGTCTTCTGACTTTTACTGGAACTAGCAAGAACCAAGACTCCTTGGTTGTTACAGAGGATGGAGCTATGCTCCAGTCCATACAGATGATTGCTGATGTGCTGGAGTCTCTTCTGAGGAGGGTCACAGCGGCGGAATCTGAAGCCTCGTTTCAGAAGGAGAGGGTGATTATCGGCGAGGAAGAGATTAGAAGGAAGACGATTCAAATCGAGAATATGTCATTGAGGTTAGAGGAGATGAAACAGATTGTACATGAGAATAAAGATGTTCTCGATGAAACAGTGGAGATAATTAAGAAACTGGTTGAAGATAGTAGGAAGGATAGGGAGAAAGCTGTTGAGAATGAAGAGGAGCTCCGTCGTGTGAAGACAGAGTTTGAGTCGCTTAGAAATTATGTTAATACTTCCACCAATGTTGTGGAAACACTTCTTTCGTCGGAGAGGCAGTTCCAAACTATCGAAGCACGGTTAGTCTCATCTCTTTTGTAACGCAACTCTAAAGCTCTTTTATGTAAATGATGCTAATTGTGCAAAGCAATGTCTAGGATAGCTTAAAGAACGGAATAATCAGTAGGTTACTTGACGGTTTAGTTCACTGACTTGAATCCATTATCATATTGTGGAAGCAGGCTGGTTGCTAAGTCTGCACAGCTGGAAGGCGAGAAGGCGCAGAAAGAGGTAGAAGTTCAAAAGCTGATGGAGGAGAACGTGAAGCTAACCGCTCTTCTTGACAAGAAAGAAGCGCAGCTTCAAGCCTTGAATGAACAATGCAAAGTCATGGCTTTGAATGCTTCAAACTTCTGATTCTGCATATTTCAAAGCCGTACTTAATTTGGTATGGCCTATGGGATTCTTATGTTGTTCAGATTTGACATTCTGGTAACTCTGTACAATCATGGCTTTGAATAAGCAAGCAAAGTTGATCCGTTGGCTACTCATTTGTTAATAGTTTATGCTTCTTTGTTGGTATTGTCTCTGGACATGCATCAATTGCTCTATGATATAACGAAGTTTAGTCTCTGAAGAATCTTCAGTACAATTACTTTAGACAATGATGTAGATTGTAGATAACGCTTTAAGAATGTCAAACTTGGATACATGAATATAATGTTTTGACTTAGTGTCTTAAAAGAGAGGTTGTGCATATCTCTTCTTCCTTATGGAGTCAAATCATCAAAACCAAACTTTCCACAAATTAATCATGTTTTCGTTGTATAGAAGAAAAAAATCAGTGGAAGAATACAAGTAGAAAGGATCAAAATATTCTGCCATTATTGTGACATGGACAGGCATTGTCTCCTATATAAATAAGATGTAAAATAAATAATTTCTCCTATGGTCATTTTCAGTCACAGAACATGAGAGTATATCCACCGATTCTAGGCAATTACAAACAGGAGACACCTTGAAGTGACTTCTTTTAGTCTCTCTAAATTTGGAAGAATGAACACATTCACTTCATTTTTTCCTAGGAAAGGAGAAACTGGAGTACAGATTGTGACACTGACAGTTATCAGGGGGAGACTCACATCAAATGTGACATGAAAACTGCAAAAGGAGTTGTAATTGGTTCAAAGACAGAAGAAAAATGCTCTATACTCTAGTGGCCTTAGAACATGGTGGTGGTATAAAAAACTTCTCTCGTCATAAGTGATCCAAAATCAAATTTGTGGCTTAGAGTTTATTGGGTATATGTCAGCTTGTGGTGCTAAAGACGCTGCTGAGTTGTTGTTAGAAGGTAAGTGCCACATGGGAGAGTCATATATAATATTTGCAGACATGGATCCTACAGTGTTTAGGGGATATGAGGAAGTCTTAGCTGAGTTGTTGTTAGAAGGTAAATGCCACATGGGAGAGTCATGTCTATTTTTGAAGACATGGATCCCCACAGTGTTTAAGGGATATGAGCAACTCTTTTGTGAATTTCTTTAGTTGTTGTACTATTGTGGAGTTAGCACATACATTTTTATATCTCTTTGTTTAACATCTGGATGTACCTTTATATATTTTTTTTTTGTTAATTTCTTCCATTGTTGTTTGAAGTATTAAACTTAGCAGCTAATCCTTCACAAGTTTTGGACAGGAAACTGAGTTTGTAGGAAATTTGACTGAGGAAAAAGCTTTATATATACATATATATATTAAAAGTCTAATTTCTTAAAATTTTATGCAGTTTGTCGCTAAGAGTTGTCCCTTTTACAATTGGAATGAAAAATAACTTGTAGGAGGAATATGGAATTTTTATTTTAAGAACAATATGGAGAATTTTTTCAATTTACTTTCAGTTATCTTTTATGTTTTAAACATACACATATTAGGATCTATATAAGAAAAAAAATCTTAGTTTCAAATATTATTTATGCATTTTGTCGTTAGGAGCTATCCATTTTATAATTTTTGAATTCGAAATCGGGGGAAAATAAATATATCAATTATGATAGTTTTGTTTTATACATTCTGTCGCTAGGAGCTGTCCCTTTTGTAGTTTTAAATATGGACAAAAATATTCAAGACAAACAAAAACAAATTTTAATTCTATCACCGAAGCCTCCTCCTGATAACTACATCACATATCATACGTTACAAAACCAATTAGCCTCTTTTGTATTATTCTTTAAATGTGTTTTTTAAGAATATTAAATGTGTTTTTTAAGATCTAGTCTTTTAGACATGTAACTGTAGAAGGTGTAAAAAATATGACATTATTAAGCTGCCAAAGCATATGTATCTCAATTTAGTTTAGACAGAGATCCCAGCTTAATAAATCACAAAATTCAAGCATGTTTCAAATGTAAATATTTTGCATTTGTGTTTAGTATTAAAAATGTGAGGTCTAAAACACGTTGTAATTTGACACACGCAACCTAAATACAATCAAAGATGTCTTATATAACTAAATTTGCGTTATCAGTTGGGACAGGTATCCACATGCGACGGCTGGCCTTTGTTGACTAGCCTATACGTAAAATAGAAACAATCAATTACCAAAATACACTGGCGAACAAGAGGGCAGAGAGAAACAAATGCATATATATATGTGTGTGCTTGATTGGTTATCCAAAGTTCCTAACTACTAGTAATGAAAATTGATGTTGAACTCTATATATGTCTAGAGATTGTAACTAATAGTTTTATGAATAATGAAGGGAATAGAGACCTTAAGAACCTTTAACCTAATGTAAACTTCAAAAATCTAATATTAAATTAGGTTAACTCTTTTCTTTTTCTTAGTCTATCAAACCTAAAATAACTGTAGTGTAAATTGAAAGACTCTTTCAAAAACTACGAAGATGTTGAAAAAAATTTTAACAACAAATCCGATCAAATAAGATTATAAGAGATAGGATCATAGCCATTAACACGTAAATGAATAAATAAAATCAAATATGTCACAATTTGGGTTAAAAGTCAGGACAATTTAGAGTTAAAAAGTCAAGAGAATTATTATTGTGGAAAAGAGGGTAACGATGATGATGAATTGGGTGTGGGGCAGGGAAGAGTGTGAGGGATCATGTCTACGACGAGTTATAACCACAACAGAAGCGCCAATTCAGGACAGCCATATGTGCTGACTGTTGTTCCTTTCATTATATATATTTCATTTCCACCTGATCAATTCTCTCGCTGTCTCCTGCTCCTTTGTCCCTACACACACTATCTCTTACTTCGGCGTTTTTATATTTTTTCATCTCTTCCATTTTCACTAATAGTGTCATTTTTAACGTTTTCATATAATTTTAAGAAGACATGATGCCTCCCCTGTTTAATGTTTCAGTTGAAGCCAAATTCTTAATCTATTTTCTTATTGTCGATTGAAAGCTCTTCTTTCTTAGATCTTTCTTTTGTCGTTATTTCTGTAAGTTCCTTAAGACAATACAAATCTTTTTAAAAATTGTTTTGAGAGTTGAAAGCATATCCAAAAAACCTAAGTATTCTACACTTTTTTCTAACACCGAACAATTGATCTATTAATTTCAAATATATATACATATGCATCGTATTGTATTTGTTTGAATAAGCAGAAGAAGAAAAACATATTATGCTAATTCTTGATTACTCAGAAAACAAATTATTGATTACTCATACGGGCATACGTACCCTACTGTCACATAAGTTTTGGACCTTTTGGTAATTCATCAATCATCATACACATAGATGATCATGTTCGGGTTGATGTTTTGACTTCATCTTCATGTCTATAATATATGTTCCAGCCATTACAAACAAATAAAATTTGTAAGCAATAAACTGACTGTAATCAAATAAAAAGTCGGTTAGGTGACAAAATAGTGTAGAGACTGCCAAAGAGTCCTTTTCAACCAACCTTTTAGATTTTCCTTTTTTGGCTATCAAGTTCTATATACACGATATATCAAGTTCTACCACGCAAAATTTGCAATAATTAGATTGGAATTATCAGAAATCCAAAGGTGAAATATTTTGTGGATGCTGACTGATCCATCAGATTGAAATGAAATGAATAAAAATAAGGGAAAAAGCTGAACAGAAAAGGAAAGAAGTACGTGGAACACAAGGTATCGGAGGAATCAGATGAGAACTTGCATGGATTTGATACTATCAATTAAACAAAAGATTAGGCACCAACCTAAGCATCTGTTTTCGTTTTCAAATTTTCACGTGGGGACAATTTATTATATTTTTTAGCTATATATGTTTTTCTTTTCTCGTACATTTATTAATTATATACATAGTTCATATTTGAAATGTGAATATATTATAAGAAAAAGCTGTCAAAAACAACTGAACCAAGCTGAAATTGCAACAGAATTTAAGGTGATTTTTCGAATGGGACTGAATTTGTTGGGATGGCCGATATTTCATATATATATTCAGTTCGTCACCAGACATGTAACAACTATATGAACCTTTCAATACCAATCTATTCTCAATTAAAACTGGTTTATCGACTTCAACCAAGAAAAAAATTATAAAACCACCGAACTACAATCATTTTGTGTAATTTATTCCATATTAATTTGTAGATATATAAGAAGAAGCGAGAACGAATGGGCATTAAAGTGTTGGCACTCTAGTTGTAGCAAAAGGCATGTGATATTGCAAGTACGTACTTTGGTTCACACCCCTTTATACTTCGTCCGTAATCCCTTTGCAACGGAATCAATTTATGACAAAACGGGTATATATAACATATTAACGGCCATACTATATTTTCGTTGATTTATATGAACATATTAGTTGTAGTAAACTTGGAAGTTTCAGTAGAGACAGAATCTGAACAAGAGTGCATATTAAGTGGAGAGAAAACGGACAATACTCATATTAATTTCTAGAGTTGTGTCTAGATATCAACACAAAGAGGGAGACACTGTAGGGCATTGTTATAGTCCCTACCTTATTTATAAAACTTCTAGTTTTATTTATTTAATTTGTATGCATTCTTTCACATTTCCCGTATGGCTTTTGTCTCTGAATTGCCTTTGTTTCCTACATCCCACATGATATTTGCTTTCAATTACATAAATTTAAAATCCATTTTTATAATTTTCTTTGATAAATTGATATATATATATATATGTAGAATTATAAGAAACTTTGGGGTGTTAACCCTGAGTTCAAACCTTAGGCTATCTGTCTAGGAAATTTGTCTAGAGGCTTATGAAAGAAAGAAAGCTAACCATGTAAATAAACGCTGGACGCTAAAGTTGGATTTAGAAAGTATTTTGAGTTTGTTAAATTTATATGTTATGCGGTTTGTGGTTTGCATTAATATGATTGATCACCAAGGAAAACACAACATGTGTTTCTGCATTGAATTAGTCGTTGTTGTGTACATAATACATATAACCTAGTCACAAATTATATTTTCTAAAAGTCATAACTATAACTTAAAAATCTATGTGAATAGAAAACACATCTTTATGCATATACGATTTTTTTCTTTAAAATTTATTAAACTCTTCCAGTTTTTCTCTCTCTCATTGCGCCCTTATATAACCCTCCATTCCTCCCCACCACCTTCACATCCACACCTTTCTTTCAAACGTACCAAACTCTCTCTCTCTCTCTCTCTCTCTCTCTCTCTCTCTCTCTCTCTCTCTCTCTCTCTCTCTCTCTCTCTCTCTCTCTCTCTCTCTCTCTCTCTCTCTCTCTCTCTCTCTCTCTCTCATTTTCTCTCATTTTCTCTCATTCTCTCTCACTCTCTATCAAAGTTAGGTTTCAATAAGCTCAACTCATGGCGATAAAGAAGTCGAACAAAGTGGCAGCGTCTCAAGCAGCAACTATAAAGAAACTCTTGAAGAGATGCTCAAGTCTTGGAAAGAAGAATCAAGGTAACTGCTACTTCAGCGACGTACCGAAAGGTCACTTCCCGGTCTATGTCGGTCAACAAAGAAGTCGTTACGTGGTCCCAATCGCATGGCTAGCTCATCCAGAGTTTCAGACACTCCTCCAACTAGCTGAGGAAGAGTTTGGATTTGAGCACGAGATGGGTCTCACTATCCCTTGTGATGAAGCCGTCTTTCAATCACTCATCTCCATGTTCAGATAGAACTCAATCTCGAGAGAGACTGATTTAACTCTCAATTGGTAATCTCTCGAGATTATGATCCCCTTAAAGGGTTTGATCACATTGTCACACTCTAGACTGGGAAGACAGAAACGTCAAACTCTATTATCAAGAAAATCAAGAAACAAGGAATAATAAATATATAATATATATTATGGGATTTAGGTTTTTCTATTCTCTTAAGAAGACGGAAGCAAATGGTGGGCATGGCGATCAAGCATCGACTCAAGATTTGTGACTATGCCAATGTATCTAACAGTAGTTTAATTAACCACTCTCTTGGAATTTTTATCTTTCCTATATATTATTTTCGGTGTCTTGTCTATTTCGAATATTTTGTATATTGGGTGGGCGACTTTTCCCTCAAGTCAACGTGTATTGTTGACAGTTGGTTCTTGAGAGGAATAGCTAGTTTACTTGTATTGATTTTGAATCAATAAATTTTATTTTCTTATTTATAATTATACTTATTAATTTTCTATTTGTCATACAATAATTGAACTTTAGATTACAAAAGAATGATGATCAAAATGTTTATATATTTTGATTGATTTAGAAATCTATATAGTTTTTATAAATCCAAGTAAAATATACAGATTTTTTAATTTTTTCGGATTAGTATTTACAAATTCAGAGGTTTTCCCTCAAATTTGAATCTTTGTATTTTTAACAAAAAAATCATGCAAATTCATTATTAAATTAAATATATTAGTAAATCCGTATGATTGAATAATACTTGATTTAAACAAGAATTTATGAATCATTAAACCAATAACACATAATCTCTATACAGATTTTAAAATTATAAAACTAGTAACACTAAATTTAGTTTGGATTTTCAAATCCATCAAAATACACTAACCAATAACCCCCTCTTAAGTAAAGGAGTTACTTTGACAAAAATTAATGTTTCCACGGCTAGGTTGTGTATTATGTCTGTATGCAAACATAATATTTTTTTTACTAAATACTACTGCGGTGAAAATATCAGAATAAAACACACAAGAAAACAAGAAAATGCATGTTGGCAAAATATTCTTCCTTCGCATATCGATGATATCTTTTCAGGCAAAAAAATTACGGTATTCGGAACTAGTAACTTTGTTGGTAAAACCTTATGTTCTAAAGTCTAAAGAAATAGATACCAAGTTCGAATCTAAACAGCTGTAGAAGGAAGATTTAACAACCAGTTATTGTTCCTGGTCTGAAGAGATTATAGATTTTGGTCCATAATTTCATGCAGTCAAAAAAAATCATGAGGGGCTATCAACCATAATTGGCCAAACATGAATGATTTACCAGTTTTGGTTTTAGTATTGTTTCTACTACGTCTGGACATAACGTAATGATCGGTTCCACGACTAAGGAGAGTCAATATTTTTGTATAAATGTACTTTCATTTATTCCATAGTTTATTAAAATAAGAATTTTGGACAATGTTTTTTGCACTCATGCATCATATATGTTTATTCAATATTGTTTGTTAAGATAATTTTTTATTCCAGATATAATATCGAGTCGACAATATGTGTGTTTGAAAATGTGTTTGGAGAGGTGAGTTGTTGTTTGAAAGGCAGAACATGTAAGCCACAATGTCTCGCCTATCTTGACTCTCATCTTCCTCTTCTTTATTCTTTGTTTCTTTATATTCTATATATGAATTTTGCAGTTTAATCCAATAAGCACACAGAGTTATCATATATTCTGGTTTAAATAAGACTACCAAACGACACAAATAAATTCCAATAATATAGTCATCAGAACACAAAACCAAATAAGAAGAAAGAAGAAAAGTATTTGTCGGTACAAACTCAGGCTTGCCCATACTCTCAGCTTGCTTTTGAGTTTATACCTGTCTGCTTGATATTGATAAGCATTATCTGTTATGTTTTCTGTCCGTTTACAAACTTCTTTCATAATTTTATTTATAAAATACTTACATTATTGTATTTGTGCTGCATGGGCCTCACGTAACTACTTGCATTTTGTCTGAAAATATTATATGTAGAAAATTAATATAAACCAATGCTAGCTCCCGTTAGAAAAAAACTTTCTTTATTTCTCTGTTATATTAGTTTCATTGATTTTCACATTCAGATTTTCAAATATCATACATAGGAATATAGGATAGGAACATCATTTCAATATATCTTCATATTGACCGAACATAGTTTTACCATTTAATGAATTTCCACCTACATACATTTATTATTGTTGAAAAACATGAAATAGCAATTTCAAATTAATTAGAGACTTTTTTTGGCCTCCAGTTGTGCTCTCTTGATTTTTATGCATTGAGATTTATTCAGAAAGGAAAGGACAAACAAATAAATATTTTGTTATGTTATTTATGTTTGGTTTGGTTTTGTATTTAGTTTTAATTGGTTGAGTCTTGATGTTGTGTGGACTGTAGAGTAAGTAATAAGACAAAGATTGATCTCCACTAAACTGGTATCTTGTCACACACTTAAAAACGCATATAAACCTATACACATATCAAGAAGGAAGATGAAGATGAAACGAACAAGCAGATAATGAGCGTGTTATCTCCTAGCTTCGCTAACGTCCATTGTTCTTCGATTTAGATGAGAAGAAACGGCCTAATCCACGCGTATGCTTCTCACCATCTTCTCTAGACGATGAAGAAACCGAGCTAGACTTGATGATCGCGTGGACAGTTGGATTCACCGTGTGTCTAAAAGAGTGAGATGGCTGAATGTTATTATGATCATGAGGAAGATCATCTTGTCCAGAGTTTGGTGTTGCCTCTGAGGCTTTGTGGTGTTGGATCTTCTTCTCAGGAGATTGAGTATTGGGAATGTGGTTGCTCTGAGGTTGCAAGGATTGTAACTGTTGGCTGAGTAAGTGAATCGTTTCTTGGCAAGCTGCAAGCTTCTCTGTTGCAGATGCTATGTCTTTCTCCTGCCAACAAGAAAGTTTTAGATTATTGTTAACGGTCAATGTTCAAGAATCGTACGGTAACTAGGTGCTTTATAGAGAACTACCGACTATGTTGATTATTAGGGAACTAAGTTCCACCTCGGCGTTAATTTATTTATATATATATTATACACTCATAAAATATTTTTGTTTTTTGATATAATCCTAAAATTATTTTAATGAATTATCAAAACTAAATATACAAAATAAAAAAATTAGATAAATTTGTGGATATGTACTAATATTATTATTACTTAATCTAACATATTTAGGCTAATTTAGACCGTACCGATTTAGACCGGTTTAAATGGGTATAGAATGGTTTAAGTTTTAAACCGATTTGAGTTATATAATCAGATTTTAAGAGAATTGATTACCAATATGTAGCGTAGACTAATTTTTAGAACCATAACCGCATTAGGATAATAGACTAAGCAAAACAGGTGTGAAAGCTAATCTTGCCAAGAAGAGAATAGTAAACAGTGTACCTGATCAGGTTGGCTTTTGGATGCTGAACCCTTTCTGCAAGTCTCATTCCTTCAATACAAGTAATGATTAGCAAAACAAGCTATGCATAACATGAAGATTATTAAACAAACTCTTAGTCTCTTGGTTTTATAAGATTTGAGTACTATACCTTTGCAGTTCTTCTTGAAGGTCTTTGCACTTAGCTAGAGTCTCCTCATGTCCACGCTTTTCTGTGGAGAACGCCGTTTCAAGTCTCTCTGTCTCTTCTTCCAGTCTTTTCACATTAGCTTCTAACTCTTTGGCATGGAGTTCCAGCGTTTTGTATGACTCCGTCACGCATTTGAGCTGAGTTTCCGCCAAGCTTTGGAGGTCTCTCGATGAAGTAAGCTGCGACTTCATCTCTGATATGATCTGCTCTTTCTCTTCCAACACAGCCTTTGTACTTTCAAGATTCTCCAAGCATCTTGATAATTCTAGTTCAATCTTTTCTTTCTCCAACTCTACCTCCCTCAACAAACTCTTACATGATGAATCATCCTCAGTCTTAGCAAATGTGTCTTCTAGTGGATTAGATTCTGAATCTTCAACCTTTTTGTCCTGAGATGACAAAACATGTTTCTCATGAGTTTCATCAGCAACTTCAAACAAAGGACTTGGGAGCTGTTTGAGTGATGATGATCCTAGCATCTCTTGGATGGAGAGTCTCATGGCTTCAACTACTTTCTCAATGCTAATTCCCTCTTGAGATTCAAATACACTACTGATTCTTGAACGCAGAACCGTTAAGAGCTGATCAATTGCTGTATCATCCTTCTCACTGTACTTACTACTACAGGCGCTGTTGCAAGACTTTGAAGCTGAGTCATTAGCTGCTAACTTCTCAATCTCCAAGAAGTCATCCATTAACTCAAGCCTATTAGACATCACCCTAGGCTTCGAGGAGCCATCAGTATTTGCTTTTCTCACTTTATGAGAATCTCCTGAGGTTGCTGAGCTTCCTTCTTCATCAAATCCATCTTCCGACACCGAGGTGACACTAGGCGGATGATACTGATCATGCATCTGTGCTTCAAGAGCCTTAAGCTTTCCAAGAGTCTTGGCGCACACGTTTCTAGAAACATTCAGCTCATTGTTTTTAGAAGCTAGAAGCTCTTTAAGTGTCTGAATCTCCTCCTCCATCTCCACTGTACGTTTAGTGAGATTAACATTCTCTCTTTTGAACTCTTCCCACTTATGATCTGTGAGTTCATGTCCTAAGCTTTCCACTTCTAGCTTCATCTGAGCCATAGCACCAGGACCAGGGAGCTTCTTCCTTAGCAGCCCTCTCAGCCTCTGACACTCTCCTTCAAGCTTCGCAATCTTCTTCACTCCTTCTAGATACTGTCTGTTCGCGTTCTCCGCAGACTTCAAGCTCATGTTCTTCTCCTCATTCCGGATCTCCACTTCTTTCGACGCCACGTGGACATCGTACTTCAACGAGCTGATCTCCTTCTCGGCTAAGTGAATATTAGTTTTTAACTTCTCAACCTCAGCTTCGGCTTTAGACTTTTCCTCCCTGATCCTTACTATCATCTCTGACCGCTCTTGCAGTGTTCTTGTGAGTGACGCATTGTCAGAAGCTGCTCGGTGTAGTCCTTGGTTTAGTTCTTCGATCTTTCCTTCGAGTTGGGCTTTGATCTTGTCCCAGTGGATGGTTTTAGCAAGAACCACAGCTTGCAGCTTCTGTTCACTCTCGTCTTTCACAGTCCTTATCTGTCTTGTGCACTCTTTTAGAGCATCATCTAAATGTGAAGCTCGATCTTCAGCAGTGAGCTTTAAGAGTGTTACAGATTCAAGTTGACGTTTGAGTGCTAAAGTCTCTGCATCAGCCTTCTCCCATCCTAAAGAAGTATAGACTTAATCATTTCAAAAGCAGTCCAAATTTTAATAGAAGTTACAAGAATGCTTAATATAACTGAAATCAAAAACTTCGGTAGAATTTTCAAAAACCGAACTAACCGAATACCAAACTGAACTTTATTTTGGGTTAATTCGGTAAGATTTATGTTAGAACCGAACTACCCAAACCCGCATGCCTACCTAAGATAATAACATTTCAGGACTTAACATAGTGGTTTTAATGCTCTCACGCCCTTACGAGTAATCAATGAAACTGAATATCTTTACCTGAAACAGCTTCTTCAGCGACTTTGGCATGCTGAAGAATCAAACATTCTTTAGTGTTTAACTCTGATTGTGCAGTAATGAGTTTTTCACTAAGATCCTTAACTTGACTCTCAAACAGTTTGACCTGATCCTCCATTTTACTCAAATGCGTGTATGAATCCATAGTTATCTGAACATAGTTTGTGTTCTTACACTTCTCCTGACACAACACAAAAACACTTCAATAAAGATTTATAAAATAAAGAAGAGAGCTCTGGTCTGGTCTATAAATATAAAAGGCTAACCTGGTTCTCTAGAGAGGCTAAGTAGGACAAAGAAGAGACATTAGTTGACTCGTTTCCAACCACCGGTTTCTCGGTCGTGGACTTTTTCTTCCATGGCCAACTTCGACCGTCCATTTTCTTTCTGTTCCTTCTCAAGATCACACTCTGCATATTCGTTTGAAAAAAAAAAGCAAGAAGAAATATAAGTTTAATAAATAACTTATTTGTTCCGACATGAGAAAAGTTTTGAAAATTTGAACTAACATCCAAAAAAGGAAATAAAAAATCTTAAAACGATTTCCGTAAATGTTGTTGCTTTCAAATAATAATTATCACAACCAACAAAGAACATATCCCGCAATATTTATGCCTACAAAGGTCTATAATATCTCAGCAGTGACAGTTTTGTTTTCTTGTTTTTTTTTTCTACAATGAATGACAACAATAAATGATTTATTTCCGAATATAGACCATATTCATCCACCTTTTTATAATTTCAAATAAAAATTAATAATGAGAGAGAAGCAAAATTCAAAATTTTACCCTATGGTTCAAGTAATCTCGATCATCATCAACTACACTATCTCACTTATTAGAATACAACAAAAAAAAAACAGTTAAAAACCAAAACACGACCAGAATACATGACTTAGCTTGAGGAATCCGAACACACTACATTTATATTCAGGCTTTAGCTAAAAATGGGAAAAACAAAGCTTACCGAGACAACAGTTGATTCCACACGAAAACGTTTCAGTCAGAGCTGAGGAAGATCAAAGAACATTCGTCAAGCTAAAAAGAGACAGAAGAAGAAAGTGGGAGGAGCGTAGTTGTGCCAGAGAAGAAGGAGCGGGTGGATGATTGATTTATGCTGTCGCTTTTTTTCAACTTTGACGCTCCACAAACAGACAACTTCTCAATTTCAAAAGTTTCTTCTTTATTTTAATCTTTTTAATCCTAACTAATTTAATAAATAAAATGGAATACGAGGAGACAAGTTATCCAATGGGTGCGGGTGCATAGAAAAACTCCTTGAAACTTGATGGATTTGATTGATCCAAGGATTCAAATTCTTCGATTTTTCCCGGTATTTATCATGGGCTTCAACTAGGCTTATTAGAGGCCCAGTTATACAATACATGCGGTTGATAGAAAACTCGTGGATTCAAAATCTTCGATTTTAACAGTTCTTATGCTTTATGGGCTTTTAACCAGGCTTAGGCCCATTTAGAACAGATCCACATTAACCTCACTAGGGTTTTGAGAGACTGTGATATAAAATACCTGTAACCTCACTTCATTTCTCTCGCCGTAAACTCAAGAAGAAGAAAGATCATCATCATCCATGGGTCGTGTCATCAGAGCTCAACGTAAGGGAGCAGGCTCCGTCTTCAAGTCCCACACTCACCACCGCAAGGGCCCCGCCAAGTTCAGGAGCCTCGACTTCGGCGAGAGAAATGGTTACCTCAAGGGTGTCGTCACCGAGATCATCCACGATCCAGGTCGCGGTGCTCCGTTAGCTCGCGTCTCCTTCCGTCATCCTTTCCGTTACAAGAAGCAGAAGGAGCTCTTCGTCGCCGCCGAAGGTATGTACACCGGACAGTTCTTGTACTGCGGTAAGAAGGCCACTCTCGTTGTCGGAAATGTTCTGCCTCTCAGATCTATCCCCGAGGGAGCTGTTGTCTGCAACGTCGAGCACCATGTTGGTGATCGTGGTGTGCTCGCTAGGGCTTCTGGTGATTACGCTATTGTTATCTCTCACAATCCCGACAACGACACGACCAGGTTCGGTTTTGGATTGTTTAAATGTTATGTCTTTTTGGTTAAATTGTTATCTTATTTTAGATTCATTTGATGATGAATTAAAATGAATAGACCGGTTTATACTGAACCGATTCTAATTAAACTGGTTATGTTTCATACCGCATTAGAAATGGTTTCTGCTAATCTCGTGAATCATTTGGGATGACTTGAAATGATTATATAAATTTCTTTTTGGTTGTATTGAATTGTTATTATGATCTATGCTTATCTTCTAATAGATTTGACTATAAATTTAAATGTATAGTCCGGTTTAGTATTAACCGAGTCTAATTTAACTGTTATGTTTCATGCCATATTAGAAATGATTGCTACAAATCTCCATAAATGATTTGATTGATTAAATTTTGGACTGCTTGAGTTCCTCATTTCAAGATTCTAGTTTTCTAGTTTTTTTCTATTTTTCTAGTTGTTATAACCAATGTTATAAATAATAGTTATATCTACCATTCTTGTAGACCATAGCTTCTTGTTTCTGACAATTACATGTTGTATTTTGACAGGGTTAAGTTGCCATCTGGTTCGAAGAAGATTGTCCCAAGTGGATGCAGGGCCATGATTGGTCAAGTCGCTGGTGGTGGGAGAACTGAGAAGCCGATGCTCAAGGCGGGTAACGCGTACCACAAGTACCGTGTGAAGAGGAACTGCTGGCCTAAGGTTCGTGGTGTGGCTATGAACCCTGTTGAGCATCCTCACGGAGGAGGTAACCATCAACATATTGGTCACGCTAGTACCGTTCGTCGTGATGCACCACCCGGACAAAAGGTTGGTCTTATTGCTGCAAGGAGAACTGGTCGTCTCAGAGGTCAAGCTGCTGCTCTTGCCTCCAAGCAAGAATAAGGAGAGAAATCTTCATGATGATGAAGTTGTTTACTTTTGTTGGATTTTTGCTGAGACCTTGTGTTGAATCCTTTAGTTTTTCTATAATCTTTCTTGAGACCTTTGTCCTGAGAATTAAACCTCCATATTATCAGTTTAAATTTCGTTATTCAGTTTTGATTTCTATCTCGTTTATAGTTCTTTAACTGAAAGTTCTGAATAAACAGTGCGAAGCATCTTCATGTGATCCCTGAGTCACGATAGGCGGAGTTCGCAGTCATACGAGATTGAACTTGGTTTAACGCACCTGTAACCTGTAATATCCGCCACCCCAATATGACCCTTAACCAATGGGCTTAACTGGAACATGCTAGTGTCAAACTCGAACATCATCTGCCATACATACTAGTACAAGGCCATGGCCTGTCTAAAGCAGAGTTAAAAGGAAAACGTGTAGCTCAAGAGGAATGCTAAAACAAGTTCAAGAGCAGCAAGCGTATACAATGAGGAAAGCGAAGATAGTCAACACATGGTTGCGTAATGTACATCATAGTATGGCAAGATTTGGAAAACATAAACGCAACTGAAATCAAAGTTAAGTCTTACAATTTTGATTCTTAGTATGTTTTAACATCAAAAAGTTTTATGATTATCTGATAGATACAGTTGATTTACTTCTATGTATATACGCAACATACAGTTCATATATCTGTGTATCTACGTTACAAATGAATGCTAAAAGAAACACGAAACCAAAGGGACACTTTGCTTATGTTTTGCTCGACCAGTAAACTTACAGTTATATAGATCTTCTAGATTGGAGCACTGAGCGGATATTGCCCAGCCCTTGTAAAACGGCAGTTGGGACTTCTCCAGTATAAAGCTCGGCAAAGGGGATACGATCGAGGAAGCTAGGACTCCACGCTCCGGATCTTATCACTCTCCCTTCTTGTTTAAACAGATGTGACGGCTCCACTGGCATAGCAACCATACTTGCGTTTATCTCTTCCCCTGCGAATCAATACCATACAGAGAATGAATTGTACTTCTTTGGACTTGCCAAGAGAGTTTACTAAACAGTTGTTTTCACTCTTTTTTACCTTTTGTCATGAAACCCGCTGTCCCAACTGTTTTATCCACTTCCTCAGATTCCCAACCCGACCCAAAACCGTCGTCTGTAACATGTTCTTCAACTCCAACCATATCGCCAGACTCATTTGATCTTTTATGATCTATCTTCTCCAGAACGTCAGAGTCAGTTTTTTCGAACATGTTTGCTTCATTAGCCCTAACAAGGAGAAAGACCATTGCACAAAGACTAAAGAAAACAACTAACCTGAGACATCCAATCATAAAAAAATGGGACTAAAACATACCATTTGCGTGAATTCACTCCGTCCATATTCGCTAAGTCGGCCAAAGCCTGCGCCCATTTCCGTTTCTCATCCTCTGATTTGCCTATGCACGTAGTTTGAAAGGCCCTCCCAAAGTCTCCACTCTGAAGCCTAACATCGGAAGGAGCCACGTTGTAGAATATGGCCACTACTTTTTGAGCCAGCTCTTTATTGCAATTCATAATCTCTACCAGCTCATCCAAGCACCTACTCGAAGAGGCGTAGCTCTTTGAGAGCAAGACAATCGAACCTTTCGATGCTCTTATTGCTTGCACAAGCTCTGGTGTGACCGACTTGCATCTATGGGGTGTACTCATTAGTTTACCTTTGAACTTTGCAAGAAGGTTGCTGAGTTTGTTATTACTGTCATCTTCCCCGCTGAAACTTATAAAGACGTCGTATTTCCAAGCAGGTGACGTGGAGTCCTTTATTAAGTCCTTCCCCAACGTGGGTTGTCTATGGACGATCTCCCTACTTATTTTCTGACGTAAGCTATGCCGCATTGTGATACCAAATGGAGATATATGTATGAGAGAGTTACTGGCTAAGAACTTGAGCCTAGAACTAATCTCCAAGCCAGTGCTAGGGATAAGCGGTGTTAAGAAATCAGCTTTCTCGTCGTTGAACAGACGTGCAATGTAAAGAAACAAAGTTCTATCATTCTTGTCCAAGACATCAAAGACCACCCTCAACTCTTCTTCAACCTCGTTACCAAAACTCTCTTGAGTCATGTTACAACTTGCATCTCCATTTACGGCAGTAATCACATGGACTCCACATTTCTTCACTGTGCAACTCTCATCCAGAGGCTTCTTCTGTTTGTTCACAGTAAAGAATTCAAATACGACAAGATCAGCCAATATACCGGGATCATTTCCTTCGCAGGTGCTCCGATGCATGTTTAAATCACAGAAGACAAACATGTGATCTTTCGGAACACCTTCCTCTGGACTCCAACAGTGAGAGTTTTTTTCAAGCCTATGAGAGACGAATTCCTTGTCTTTCCATCTGCAAACACAAGTGATTCCAAAACCAGTGGCCTCCTGGTAATCCTCCAAAAATGAAAGTTCGACTAAGACAGCAAAACCGAGTGTGCTTCTCCAAGAAGAACCCAGTTGTATCATCACAGAAGACCCTGGTTGCAGATCACAAGTGAAATTTTTACTTACAGCCGAAGGCACAGTGAAGCTGAAAGCCAGAGATTTCTTGAGTTCCGGCTGATACTCTCTCGCGATGCGTTCTATATTAGCCAGAGCGTTAGCTACAAATTCTCTGACCTCTTGTGCAGAAAGAGCAAAGCAATTACTGAATGTGTAATACCTAGGAAGTCTCTCGAAACCAAAAGGAACTGATACAAGAGACATACAACCATGTGCATTCAAGACTTCTATACTCCAGGGAAGGGGTGGTAGTTTTGTGACAGCAGTGCCAACAAGATACAACTCTTTTAAGTTTCGTGGGAATCCTTGTATACTCTTGAGCTCCGAGCATCCAGACAAATCAAGAACTTCAAGAGTTTCTAAATGAAACATGTGAGGCAAGCTTTGCAAATGAAAACAATCTTTCATATTCAGCAAAACAAGTTTGTCAAGATGCTGATTTGATGAGATGACTTGAGCCAGGCTTGTTAATTTCTCAAGGTTCAGGTTATCTTCTTGGGAAGGGGACACAAGAGATATTGGTAATTCTCTTGTGCCAGTTCCCTGGAGATGTAGTTCCACAATGTTAGGTGAAACCTCTGGGACACTTGTGATCGCTGTGCAACCTGAAAGATTTACAACTCGGAGATGACGTAGTTGACCAGTGGTTGGAAATCTCTGCAGTTTTGTACAGCCTTGGAGATCAATTAGCTCGATATTCTGAGCTTTAGAAAGATCGTCAACCTCAGTCAGCTGCTGGGAATAACAAAGCTTACACGTCTTCAACATGTCGAGGTTCTGAGCAGAAAATTAAGTTGGAAATGAATTAGTACAAACTTGGAAGAATGTATAAAACAAGAGATATGAGTAAGCCTACCTTGGTTCCTTCCCAAAGTTTCTGAAGATGACTGTAAGACATATTGAGTTCTACTAGGTGGCATGGGTCAAATTCTTGTGGCAAGGACTCTGAAGGATAGTTCTCCCAGTGGAGAAGTCTTAGCTCATATGGCAGAGACTCAAGTCCTCTTGGAAGGCCGAGACCATATTGGTTTTCATGACTGGAACAGTAAATCTTGAGGAATCTAAGGTTAAGCATATTATCAAAAGCAGTGGGCTTCACATCAAAGAGTAAACTCGATGTGTCTAGAAATATGCCCTCGATGTCTTCAGTGCCCTGAAATATAAGGTAAGCAGAAAAAAAAAATCATGAATATCGTTTATCTCCAGAAGCAAACAAGTTTTATCTGAAAATTTCATAATAAATCACACCAAAGGACGTTTGCAGGTTTCTCTGGGATATCCATTTGCTTCAAGTTTGTCGTCCTCAAGTAGAAACTTGATGGTCCAAGGCTCCCACAGTCTCCGACGGCGCTCTATCTGTACTGATTCCCCGTTGATTATTTCTCTGCCAAAGTCTTGGATTATTCTATGCATTATCACTCTGTTTTCTGAAATAGTCACCAGACACTTCTCCACAAGAACATCAATCCCAACATGTGGAAAGAAGCCACATCCGTCAAGCAGTTGCATCACATAGTCAACATCTTCTCCCACGAAGAAACAAGCAATGTCCAAGAAAATGTTCTTCTCGCTGTCGTCAAGTGTTTTGTAGCTGCTGTTGAATAAATCATGAATCTTATGTGGAGTACGTAGCTTGAGTTTGAGGAATGTCGCCTCCATTTCTGACGGTTTCTTTCCCTTCAGCTCTCTGCCGTAAAAGCTTAGAGCAAATGGATTTCCCCTAGCGTAGTCAATCACTTCCATCGATAGTTCCATGCGTTTTTGATCTCTTATGTCATTACCAAATGCACACTGAGATAGCAGCTGCAAAGCCTCGTCCTCGCTTAAGCTCCGAACCTCATACACATGATTTATCTGACGATGGCGGTACACTTGTTTATCTCTGGAGGTTATGATGATTAAACTACCCGGACCAAACCAATGAAACCCTCCGAGGAAAGACTCGGCAGCTAAGGGATTTTTCACATCATCAAGAACAACAAGAGTCCTCTTCTTGCTTAAAATCTCCCCTCGGAGACTAGGTCTTGTAATGCTACTGCATACACGAGGCAGTTCCTTGAGGATTTTCCCAAAATGTTCCTCCAACAAACGGTGAAGTCCCTTCTCATTGAAAGCTTCGTCAAAGTGTTTGATGAAACAAGAAGCCTCATAGCCTCCAGAGATGTCGTCGAAAACTGCTTTAGCAAGCGTCGTCTTGCCTATGCCAGGCATACCCCAAATCCCGATGCGGCGTATACCCCATGGTTGCTTGCAAAGCAACTGTTCTATCTCCACCAGCCTTGAGTTGATTCCAACCTGTTCAGTAGGAAAGAGCTTTTCATACACATCTTTGACAATCTCTTCCACCACTTGGCCCTCATCAGATTCCTCACTGTTTACATTGATTAGTAAAAAATCTGTTTAGGCGTCCGTCTAATCAATAATCTCATAAAAAGCTTTTAACAACCTATACTAGCTATTTTTTTTAACATTGATAAATATAATAGAACAATGCTACTAACATGAGATGGATTCAACATGCTATGTTCTTGATTACCTACACTGGTGGCTTGGCAACTCTCTCAGTTCTCTGAGAGCGTTGCTCCACTCTCTTATCCGATCAGCTGAGCCGTGCACCCGCACGGCAACATCTGATGGACTAATGCCGTAGAACACCGGAACCACCACCATCTGGCCGGTATTCCTCCGGCACCGAAGAACCGTCACGAGCTTGTCAAGGCATGAGGCGGAGGACGAGTAGCTCTTGGAGAAAACCACCACAGAAGCGCTCGCTCCCTCTGCCACATCCGGATTCAAATCGCAATTCACAAACGCAGCAATGCGTTTCCGGCGGAAATCGACGGAGAGGTGGCTAGCGAAGGTGTACTGTAACGTCTCTTCGCAGTAGATGTAGACGGCGCGTATTCGTAATCCATTAGGCACTGCTTCGAAATCGCTAGATAGAGTGGTGCTCGTCGAAGAAGATGACGCCACTGTCACGTTCCGTCGATTGGATCTGAATCTTCTGTAAAACGCAAGTAATAGCGTAACGAGAATCGTGAAGAATCCTATCGCAGCAGCAGCACAGCTCCCAAGGAGGGAATCCATTAAACGACGACGTTTCCAAAAAAGGAGGATCAAGCTTGGCTTTACAAGAGAGATTTTATGTAACATCCCCAGTTGTGATATGTGAAAAGGCTTAAGAGAATTGATTTGGCTACCTATGTCATCAAAGTTGACTTACCTTTTCCGGAGCACATCCTGAAAGAACTCCAGAGTTAAGCGTGCTTGAGCTGGAGTAGCGGAAGGATGGTTGACCTATCGGGAAGTGATTCGTGATAGCGTGCGAGTGAAGCCAAAGCACGGGGAAAGGTCGGGTGGTGATTGCAGGGTCAGTAAACAATGATTTCGAGCCTTTGGAAAATTAACGGATCGACCGTCAGACGGGATGGGGCACACGGGCTGAGAGAGCGGGCGTGGGTGGCCCATTAACCGTGGGCGGGTCGGGGCGTTATATTTTATTTGAAAGGTAGAAGAACGTTGACTCCAAACGTTGACTTCAAATAAAATATCTTTTTTCTTTTTTTTTTCCGTGCGCCAATCATTTTATTCAGTTCATCATCTCCACAGCAAAGATTCAAAATCTCTAACGCTACAATGGTGGTGTCTTCCTCCTCCGTACAATCATCACCCCCGCAGCATCAAGTCTTCATCAATTTCCGAGGGAAGCAGCTGCGGAACGGTTTCGTAAGCCACCTGGAGAAGGCCCTGAGAAAAGATGGAATCAATGTTTTTATCGACAAAAACGAAACCAAAGGTAAAGATCTCAGCATTCTCTTTTCGAGGATCGAAGAGTCCAGGATCGCGCTGGCCATCTTCTCAACGCTCTATACGGAGTCGAACTGGTGCTTGAACGAGCTGGAGAAGATCAAGGAGTGCGTTGACTTGGGGAAGCTTGTGGTCATCCCCATCTTCTACAAGGTGGAGACTGACGATGTGAAGAATCTCAAGGGAGTGTTTGGTGACAAGTTTTGGGAGTTGGCTAAGACTTGTAGAGGTGAAAAGCTTGATAAGTGGAAAGAAGCTTTAGAGGATGTCCCCAAAAAGTTAGGATTCACTTTAAGTGAAATGAGGTACGGATCGGGTGTTTTGATACCGATAGATTGGCTCATAATCATATATGTCCTAATAATTATTTTTTCACTTTGTTTGCAGTGATGAAGGTGAATACATTAGTAAAATTGTAGGTCAAGTGATGAAAGTGCTCTCTGATGTTTCGGCTGGTCTTGAAAGAGATGTCCCCATTGAAGATCCTTCTGAAGCTGATCCTGACTCATCTCCTCTTTATGGAATCGAAACACGACTTAAGCAGCTGGAAGAGAAGTTAGAGTTCGATTGCGAGAGTACACTCACGGTTGGTGTTGTTGGGATGCCGGGGATTGGTAAGACAACTTTGACGAAGATGCTGTACGAAAAGTGGCAACACAAGTTCCTGCGCTGTGTTTTCCTTCACGATGTCCGTAAACTGTGGCAAGACCGCATGATGGATCGGAACATTTTCATGAGAGAGTTGTTGAAGGATGATGACTTGAGCCAACAAGTCGCTGCTGACCTGTCGCCTGAATCCTTGAAGGCACTTTTACTCAGTAAGAAATCTCTTGTTGTTCTCGATAACGTAACCGACAAGAAACAGATTGAAGTTCTTCTTGGCGAATGCGATTGGATTAAAAAAGGTAGCTTGATTTTTATCACGACCAGCGACAAGTCGGTGATCGAAGGGAAGGTTGATGATACATATGAGGTTCTGAGGTTGAGTGGGAGAGAAAGCTTTCAGTACTTCAGCTATTTCGCTTTTGGTGGTGGTAAGCACTACTATACTCCCAAGGGAAATTTCATGAACCTTTCTAGATTGTTTGCGGATTACGCCAAGGGCAACCCGTTAGCTCTCAAGATATTAGGTGTTGAGCTTAACGGAAAAGACGAGACTCACTGGGAAGATAAACTCTCCAAGCTGGCACAAAGTCCGGACAAGACTATACAAAATGTGTTGCAGATAAGCTATGATGGACTTAGTGAGCTTCATAAAAATGTCTTTCTAGATGTAGCCTGTTTCTTTAGATCTGGGGATGAGTATTACGTGAAGTGTTTAGTGGAGTCTTGTGACAGTGAAATAAAGGATCTTGCCAGCAAATTTTTTATTAACATTTCTGGCGGACGAGTTGAGATGCATGATTTACTGTATACATTCGGCAAGGAACTTGGTTTACAAGGTTCGCGGAGGCTGTGGAACCATAAAGGCGTTGTTGGTGCGCTGAAGAAAAGAGCAGTAAGATAAAACCTTTTATCTAGACTGTTCTGAGAGACTTTTACTTGTGCTAACATCTTTGTTTTTAATTGGTTATAAGCAGGGAGCAGAGAGTGTGAGAGGTATTTTTCTCGACATGTCTGAACTGAAGAAGAAACTTCCTTTGGAAAAATGCACCTTCAGTGGGATGCGTAATCTTAGGTACCTTAAATTCTATAATTCTTGTTGCCATCGTGAATGTGAAGCTGGCTGCAAACTAAGCTTCCCTGAGGGACTTGAGTTTCCCTTGGATGAAGTACGGTATCTCTACTGGCTGAAATTCCCTTTGAAGAAACTTCCAAAAGACTTCAACCCCAAGAATCTTACGGATCTTAGCCTGCCTTACAGCGAGATTGAAGAGATATGGGAGGGTGTTAAGGTGTGTCTCTGTTTAAATTTGTTTCACCCGTCATGTTTTATATCATCTCCAACCGATCACTCTATTTATTTCTTTCAAAATAGAGTAAGTCGGAATTGGATTCTACTTCACTATTTTATTTTCAAATGAAAAATAAAATGATGAACAAAAAATTAATGCATTGTTTTATTCATGGAATAAATTTATTATTTACTTATAAAGTGAAAATAGAATACAGTTGAAAACTTCTTTTAAATTATATTTTAAAGTAAAAAAAATAGATTGTAGTTAAAGATGCTAAAATAGAGTGTCTAGAGATGCTTTTAGCATTTGTAGAGGTTCATAGCTTTTATAACTGTTCATTGCAGGCTACACCGAAGTTAAAGTGGGTTGATCTAAGCCACTCAAGCAAGTTAAGCAAGTTGTCTGGGTTGCAAAATGCGGAAAGTCTCCAAAGAGTGAGTCTCGAAGGCTGCAAGAGTTTACAGGAGTTGCCCCGGGAGATGAACCATATGAAATCTCTTGTTTTCCTCAACATGAGGGGATGCACAAGTCTCCGGTTTCTTCCGCATATGAATCTCATCTCCATGAAAACTCTCATCCTCACCAACTGCTCAAGTCTCCAGGAGTTCCGGGTTATTTCGGATAATCTCGAAACTCTGAAGTTAGATGGAACTGCCATAAGTCAACTTCCTGCAAACATGGTGAAGCTCCAGAGACTGATGGTACTGAACTTGAAAGACTGCATAATGTTGGAGGCTGTTCCAGAATCCCTGGGGAAGCTGAAAAAGCTGCAAGAACTGGTGCTATCTGGTTGTTCGAAGCTCAAGACTTTTCCAATTCCCATTGAAAACATGAAACGCTTGCAGATTTTGTTGCTGGATACGACAGCAATTACAGACATGCCGAAGATATTGCAGTTCAATAGCCAAATAAAATGTGGTATGAACGGTCTATCCTCATTGCGTCATCTATGCTTAAGCAGGAACAATATGATCACCAACCTGCAAGTAAACATCAGTCAACTACATCATCTGAGATTGCTCGACGTGAAGTACTGCAAGAATCTCACATCTATTCCATTGCTTCCACCAAATTTAGAGGTCTTAGATGCACATGGCTGCGAGAAACTGAAAACAGTAGCAACCCCCTTGGCGCTTCTTAAGCTTATGGAGCAGGTTCACTCTAAATTCATTTTCACCAACTGCAACAACCTTGAACAAGTTGCAAAGAACAGCATCACAGTGTATGCTCAAAGGAAAAGCCAGCAAGATGCAGTTAGATGCTACAAAGAGGTCTCATTCCTCACTTTATCTAATCAAATCCCTATAACAGTTACATGTTGTGGTTTCGGCCCCTGGGGGTTTATGTACTTTGGCCCCAACCTTATAGCATTCAAAAAAAAAATATATATATATATATATATATATATATGATTGATTTTGTTGGTTTATACAAAATATATTGTGTTAAAATATATATATATATATATATTTATATATCTATAACAGTTTATGATTGATTTTGTTGGTTTATGTGTTACTTTTCCAGGGGGTTTATGTACTTTGGCCCCAACCTTATAGCATTCAAAATATATATATATATATATATATATATATATATGTACAAAATATATTGTGTTAAAAAAAATCTATTTATATATCTATAACAGTTTATGATTGATTTTGTTGGTTTATGTGTTACTTTTGCAGGGCAATGTTTCAGAAGCTTTGCTTATCACTTCCTTTCCAGGGAGCGAAGTCCCATCATGGTTCAACCATCGTACAATTGGATCTTCCTTGAAGCTCAAGTTTCCGCCACATTGGTGCGACAACAGGCTTTCAACAATAGTTCTATGCGCTGTTGTCTCATTCCCTTGCACACAAGATGAAATCAACCGTTTTTCAATAGAGTGCACTTGCGAATTCACAAACGAACTTGGGACATGTGTACGTTTCAGCTGCACTCTTGGTGGAGGTTGGATCGAACCGCGCGAGATTGATTCGGACCATGTGTTTATCGGTTACACCAGCTGCTCACACCTAAGAAATCATGTGGAAGGGTCGGGAGAACATCATAAATGTGTTCCTACAGAGGCTTCAATCGAGTTCGAAGTGAGAGATGGAGCAGGGGAGATTGTGAATTGTGGTTTAAGTTTGGTATACGAGGAACCAAACCATGCCGTTACTGAAGGAGACTATAATGGAACTTCTTCAAGAAGAGATTTCTCAGTTGGAGAGAGTATAGTGAGTTTTGCTGTTCGGTTTGTCTCCACTGTTTTGAAATATCTATGGCTACTTGTTGCATTCTTTTTGGTTTATGGGTTTGCTAAATTTTTCTTTTTTTACTAAATAGGTTGTATTTTCTTGGTCATCATTAAGTTTGTAAACTAAATTTGTTTTGTGAAGTTTGTGACTTAATCTTTTTCCCACTTCATCATCGCTTGATCAACATGATGAGTTTCCTCTACTCTGCTACTTCGGTTGATCAGATCAGGTATCTCCATCATATACAATGGACAGACTTATAATCTTTTCTACTTTCTTGGTTAAAGTTGGGTTTCTTGTTAGGCTCTTTCTTTGCTCATTTAGGCATGGGCTTTTGTAATTTATGATGGGTTACTTTTGCAACAGTCAACATATAATAGCAGATGTTCATGTGACGTCGTTTTCATCCAGCTTACTTCATTAGAGATTCAGAGATTTGAATTTTGTCTTATCATCTTTTTTTTTTCTGAGAACATCTTATCATCATTATTATAAAATTCAATTGGCCATTAGGCGTTCACATAACAATGGTAAGTTTTTGTTAATAATCATAGTCATATATAACAAGGTTTTTGAGAAATCTCATTCAAATGGCAATCTTATTAGATTTGATCAAATCTTCCCACGGTAGAAGAACTCCATCATTGCATTTGGCATCATTGTATCTCTACTCTCTCTTGGCCACACAGACCACCTTTGTCAAATTACTTTTTTTATTTATTAATGCTTAGTCTGAAAATTCAAATTGATTGAAAGACGACAATGTGTGCAAAACAGCGATTCCCTTATTTGGTCAAGTTCCCATTACCCACTGGTCAACGTTCAGAGACACTTTCTTATTATTTGCCCCAAAAGAGAGAGTTGACTAGAATTGGTCAGTGGGTCTAACCCATATCATTATATAGTTGCATTTTTATCTATATGGAAACCATATAATCCGTACATAACATCTCTCTATATTTGCCCATCATCGAAGTTCCGGCTTGAACATACCTTAACAGCAGAAACAGTTATACGAGATTTTCGTAGTGATTGTAAAAACTAAGAGAAACTTCCAAGACATTGAAATGATTGCTTACTATGTATGATTTATGTAACCAAAATACTTATAACAGAAAAAATAAAGAAAAGCTTGTGAATATTCTATCATGTAAAACTGTATAAATTACAAATCTTAGTTGTTGATATATAGTCAGGGTTACAGAAATGTGACCTTATTGTATCAGAAAACTAATTCAAGATGTGAAAGTTACACCATATATTTCAGGGAAAGCCAAGCATTCAGTGAATCATACTCTTTGGAGAGTGACAAAAAGTACCAAATTAATCATTAGTTTGATTAAAAGTGCGTAATTGTTACTAATCATACTCACATACTGACTGTCTATTTTTACTTACGTGGAGAGCTTCCAGTAGTTAATAACGAGAAAGATACTTGATCCTTGTGATGGTACAATTGGTTGATCTGTCATAATTCTAATCAATTCTTCACTAATTGGAGTTTGAAATTTTTTGAGGCTTTTTTCCATTTTGTTAACAAAATAATACCTATTTGCTAGATATTCTAGTAACACTTCTAAAAACTAATTATTAAACTATCAATTGTTCACGTATATATAAGCTTTCATTAATATTTTGAGTTTATACGTTTGTTTCAGAATTTCAGTTTATTATATATTTTATAGAAAATAGCAGTATATAACCAAGACTTGTAACTTAAGATGTTTGTGTTAAAAGCTTAATATGACGCTAACCCGAGCAGGGGTGGATGGACGTTATACGGGGCCACGTGCCCCTACTATTTTTTTGTTTTTTTCAAGTATTTAATGATTTTGATTAAAATATTTATAGATTAGTGGAGAAATAATAAATATGTTAGGTTAAAACACTCAAAACACCAGACCATTGGAGAGAGAGAGAAAAGAGAGAAACGCGTGGGAGGAAAGCACCGACGTCCGGCGGCGCGTTTGCGCGCGTGCCGGCGCCGGTGGTTCCCTTAGTTGTCGATCCTCGCTAGGTTACCCTCTGTGTGCGTCGATCTGCTGTCCTAACCGATATATTTTCGGATCTGGATTAGGGTTTTATCGCCGGGAGAGAACCGTCTACGGAGGGTTTCAAACGGCGGTAAGCTCCCTTTCTCTGGATTCGTGGTGAGGTAGGACGCGGCTCGTCGCGACAGCTTGTTAGTTTTTTGGGTTGAAATTAGGTTTCATTCCGGGAGGCGGAGGCTTCGTTTAGTTCCGCCGTCGCCGTTCAAGTTTCCGGGGGTGGAGGCTCTTTTCAGCTCTGCGTCGCCGGCAAAGCTTCCGGGAGGTAGAGGCTCTCACAGCTCTGCGTCGTCGGATCTTGCTCCGAGGGGTGAAGGCGTCCTGTTCCTTGCCTCGTCGGCTCTGGTTTTTCTTCTTCTGCTTAATTTTTAATATTAGTTTATAGGGCCTTAGTGTTGGTCTTTTGGGCTTTGGTGATGTTTGAGTTCCGTGGGTGTTTCTCTCGTTGGAGGTAGAGAGAAGCGACCGTTTCAAGTTGGTGATGTTCGGTGAGCCGTGGTTGTTACTCTGGTGTGTGCTCGAACGGTGGTGGTGATGATCTCGCTCCGGCGATTGATCTCGCCGGTAAAGACTTATCTAGAGTACAAGACGGCGGTGATGAAGAGTGTTGGTAGGTCATGGGATCCGGTTTGTCACGGTGAGGCATGTTCCTATAGTGGCCGGTAAGAAGCGTCCGTTCTCCGGCGTAAGTGCTTACGGTGGTGGCGACGTTTGCGGGTTTGCTTCTCGAGGTAGGGCGAACCGCGCGTCGGGTGTTTGGGTTCGAGGGTTTGCTTGGGCCTAACCGGGTTGTTTTGTTTTAGTTGGGCTTTGTGGTTGGGCCTTTTGGTCTTTGTAATTCTATTTGGGCTGCGGACCTGTTTTCTAATATAATTCAGTTGGAAAAAAAAAAAAATAAATATGTTAGGTTTGTAAGCGTTTGTATATCTATGGAGATTTGTAAGGGTTCGTATATCTACATATATAAGTATTATTATCAAACAATATAAAAATTTGTTAGGTTTGATAAAAAAAACTTCTTAGTTGTAATAATTTTGAATGTGAAATATTTTTTTTTGAATGAAAATACGAACACCCTCTCATCTCTCACATTTCTGAATTCACCATCGCATATGTTTTTGAAAATGCTATAACTGTAGTGTACATGTATTTTTAAATGTAAAGCTAACTCTGTAGTGAACTGTTTATGGCAGCTATAAAATTTTAAAAGTTATCGACACAATATATGAACTTGTAGGAAGAAAAAAAGATAGAAAAATGCAAAATAAGAAAGGATTGCACAGAATCCATGAGAGTGGTTTAGTTGACCCACCTTAAGTATGAAATGGACAAATCAGAAGCCTTGTCTTTCTTTCAATCACATCCCTCCCCCTCAAAAGCTACCATCGAGTAAATCTCATTTGCTTATATTTTGGCATCACTTTTTGACAATAGCCTATAGCCATGTACCATAATATATATTTATAATGTTGAATATATTCATTTTTAGATTACTTCAACAATGTTGAAGATCTTTCCAAGATATTATATAGCATGTCCATACAATGCTATATCTTATACATCTAAAGAGTCGATTACCATTTAGGACACTTTTTTATTTTTTTTAACACTTTAAGACACAATCCGCTGGAGGGACACTTTCCTTGAATCTGAGAGCTGTTTTGGACAGAAATGCCCTTGCTCAGAAGAAACGGAAGATGCGCTTATGTTTGGGTAAGTATAAATTGTAACTTGTTTTTCTTATTTCTCTTAATGTTTCATTTACTTTTATTTCAAATTCTAAAATATATAAAACAAAAATAATTATCACATTAAATTATGTATAAAATTCTCTATCTTTTAACATCCATTTTCATATATATATACTAATATATATACAAAAAAAGTATGGACATGGATATCATAGTGTGGATAATATAGTTATAAATTAATTGTGGACATGGACACAAAACCATATTTATTCATACACTATTTCAGTTTCTGATTAAATAAATATATAATAACCATATAAAAACATGTTTTTTTTTTTCTTATTATTTTGATATCCATATATATATTTTTATATTTTAATGTCTAACTAAATTGCTAAATTATAATTTATTGGACATATGTTTTATGGATGTGGACACAATATTTTTTTTTTACAAAATTCTTTGTTTTGTTTTCTATTTTTTTATTTAAAGATGTATATGACCAAAAAAATTAGTATAACAAAGTGATATATATTTGTTATTTAATGATATATACTTTTATTGTTTTATCTAATTTTCTATATATATTTTTTATATATAACTTATAAGAATGTATGGATATGGATTATAAAAGTGTGAACGTAAGATATGTGGACATGGATATAAATGTGTAAAAAAGAATATCTAGACATATTAGTATGACACACAAGTTGTATCCACATCAAAGTTTCTGAAAGAGATCATGTTAAATGATGTCCATTATCGATTTTTTGTGAGCTAGTAGGTGTGGACATGGATTAGGATATATTTATATGGACATTGTAATCATGAAGAACATAATTGCATAAAACATGTCTGTGGTGTATACTTGAAAATTTTGATACTAATTAGAATACAAATCTGCACATTTAAAAATTGAGGGTGAAAACAAATACTTACATAAATATAAGGACCAAATATGTAAATTCATCATTCTTATTGCAGATCTAATCGAGCTTTCACCCATGGTGATACCAAGCTCAAACCACTGCAGCTTCACCTATATAATGGATGAGACTTCGGAAATGAGTTGAGCAAGGCGAGGAGTCAACTTGAGCAGCAGATCTCGTGGTGGCGGAGGATTTCGACGAGCTCGAACCCCCATGGCTTCACTGAGCCACCGAGCTCACCGATGCGATGTTGAGCTCGAAATCCATGTTGAGGCGTTTTCTCTTTCTTTTTTTTATCCGTGGATTCTGTCATGATTCGTAATAAAAAGATAGAAAAACAGACAAAAAATAGAGATAGACAAAGGAATAAGAAAAAGTTGAGAAGAAGGAGACAAGCCAAGAGGATTAAAAATTAATTGTTTCTTCGATTTGATGAAGGAGAGTTTATCGTGATTATTGGATTTGAGTATGCGTTATGAAAATAAATAAAAAGAAAAATAGAGTTTAATAAAAGTGAATCTGAACTTGAATTTTGAAATTCTAAAATAAATAAATTTTTGAATGATTTAATAAAAAGACTTTTGGATTTAGTTATATTTCTAGTTATTGTTAGATAAGGTTGAGGGCATCTAAGACATTGCACATAGAAATTGTGTGCTTCAAGCAACAAGTGTCTAAATATACAATTCCAAAGACATAATGTGTTCTAGATTAGTTCCAGCTGACAAAAAAAGAAGAAGAAGATTAGTTCCACTAATTTGCCTTATTTATCAATACATCTAGGTTAATCTCCATCCAGGAGATATCAGTTTAAAAGCATATTAGAAGTTGATAAAATGATCGTAGACCAAGGGTAACGATTTCAATCTAATTTGATGCTCTCACAATTTAACATGAACTTACTCTGTGAATTCAATTCACACATTATTAAGTTGCGTAACAATGAACTTAACGCATGCATGGAACCATGTAAAACGAAATCATTTGGAGTAAACGAAATCTCATTTTAATCAACATTGTGGATGGAAGCTTCCACTGATTCTAAACGTGCATGGTCTAACTTTTGGTATATGAACTCTTTATTTTTTGTAGGCAGCTATTAATTGGATCAAAATGTTTCCACGTATAGTCTAAACCACTTAATGTGTACAATTATGCTTTGGCTTTTACCAAAAAAAAATTATGCTTTGGCATTATACGAAAACAAAATGATTTAGGATAAGGAATAATTTAATTTTATAGGAGCTAGACTGAAATTTACATAGAAAAGGGAAGAAACGGGCAAGGGGACTCTTGAAACGACGACAAAGCATGCCCAACGGACTCCCCATCGTGTACACCGCACGCTCGACAACTCATGGGTCCACTTTGGGCCAACTGTTGTTTATATTTCTTTACTCCCCATATCGTTAATTAATTAGTTTATCTGTAAATAGTTTATTCTATGAAATTTGATGTTGTTTATTGATGTATACAACATAATCCTGTTTTTAACATGAACTTACATATTCTTAGATATTAGGATCTCTTTCTATACACTGCAATATTCTAAAACTGTCTAGTCTGTAAATCAAGTATAAATAAAACAATTTTTTCAAATCAATTTTTACACGTTTAAAAATTCAATACAAACCCACCTAAACAATACTATTTTATATAAAGTGCATAACAATGCGTAGCAATTTCTTAAACATTGTTTGCAAATAGTTGTGTATGTAAACTTAACTTACATATTCCATCTCGTATATCTACGAGTTAATATGCAAACTTAATTAGTTACGTATATCAATATACTAACACTTTTATTATTAATAATAAATTGAAAAAAGAGTTGTGACCTAAATTGGACGAACTAGCCAACAAAAGGTGATCACTGTCTAGAAACAAAGTAACCATACTGTCATGAGGATTTAAAAAAAAAAACATACTGTGAGGATAGTGCAGAGAAGACACGAAGAAATCATATTTAGTGAAACGTGTCTACTTATGAAATATAAAATATTTATACATTATACCAAAAAAAACAATTACAAAAACTCAAAAAAAATTGTAATGCTCAATTGGAAACAATATAAAAAATAATTTCTGCTGTGTTTTTTTTTAATTTGATCTTCAAATCATAGACATGTAAACCAAAACCCTAAAACCCTAGTTATAGACATCAGTAGACAAATAAATCATTTATCTTCACTCTTCCACAGGATTTTTCGCGAAAAAATACATATAATATCCATATAATAAAAAGGAAAGAAAAAAAGCTTTTACAAATCTTTATATATGTTATATCAATTTATTCTACCTATATAGAAAACGTTACGCACCATGCTATAGACGTATCAAACATGCAAATCCCTATATAAGTCATCGTCCAAATTCGTACACAAGAACCCACTGATGAACCTGTTCTCTTCTTCTCTATCACTCAATAACGACGATGAAGCCATCTCTATTCCATTGTTATTGCTCTCTTCGTTATTGCAGTGACCAATTTTGTTGCTGCCGTCTTCTTTATGACCACCAAAATCTAACACTCCTTCCTCTTGGCTCATAAGTTGAGAAGCAACAAATTTATCAAGTGCTCTCCAATCCGTCGTCACCACTGATGTTCTCTTCCTCTTATCTTTATTTTGACTATTTATTAGCTCGTCCTCTTCTATTAGTGGTCTTTTGTACTTATTATGAATATTCTCCGATGATGTTATTGACGTTGAGCTCATTGGCCTCTTCATATTAGTGAGTGGAGGGCTTTCTAGCTGCGGAAGTTGGATGAATTGATCACAGTGGATGAAGTTCAAACCAATATCCGACCCTCCTAGTTCTTGCTTGAACAAAACATCTTGTGCAAAAATGTTTTGCTTCTGCTTAGATACGTAATTGAGAGGCTCCATAGCCGAGCCAACTCCGGTCGGTAATTCTTCGTAAAAGTAACTTGATCTCCAAGTTTCTGTGTTCTTGGCTTGCCCGGTCGTTGGTTTTTTCTTGAAAGCTCTACAAACCACCCATCCTTCTTCCTACAATGCGCACACAATCATAATTAATAAGGAATGGTTATCATACATTGGTGTGAATTCGCCTAACCTTTAGGACATATCAACCAAAAAGAAGAAATAATTATGCTTTTACATATAGTGAAACACAATGAAAAGCATGCCTTAAAAGTTTGATAGCTCAAGAAAGAAAGCTACCAATAGCATAGGTACATACTCATTTGCTAGCTATTTTAAATTGACTATTAAACTCATTCAAGTTTGAGAGAGTGCAGATATATATATCACGTACATCCTAGTATTTAAATTTTCTGGAGTTGTTAATAATGGTACTTACAAAGATAATCTTAATGCTAGATCAGGGATTTGAAGGTACACGTATAGTTAACTCGTTTTGATGTCATGTCTTTAGTTAGAAGAATTAAGTCTTCGTAGGACTTGAAACGTTTAAATATAAATATATATGGGCATAAAGAGAAATATATAGGAATGGGCTTTAGTCTACATATATGGAACTGAGGTTTTAGTGCAGTCTTTTTACTTTTTGTTTTGTGATTAAAGGTGTATCATGTTACAATAAGTCTTAAAGATGCTCGACTTTTACTAAAAGGTTTAACTGTGTCTCCTAAAGGAGCTTATGAGACCCCAAAAAGTCTATAGACCCCAAGATAAACCAAATAAGTTCATGTAATTTCCGGTATTTTTTTGTTGGAGAATAACTAAATATTTGAATATGTAAGCTAATACAATTATCCATCCTACCTATTTCGAAAATATCATAAGTAAATATATACAATACCTGAGGAGGGGCATTCTCATCGGACTCTAGCCGGTATTCATGCATGATCCAATCAGTTTTTTGGCCATTAGGGGCTCTTCCTTTGTAGAATACAAGTGTTTTCCTCATACCAATTAGTTTTGACTTGTCATAAACAGCCTTGTCTCGACCTGTGGCCTTCCAGAAACCAGCGATGGTCGCTCTGTTCGTCCTTGTCCCCGTTGGATATTTCTTATCTTTGTGGCTGAAGAAATACCATTCATTTCGTTCCTCATATCCGATTCGGCATTTCTCTATATCATATAAAACAAATGTTCATTAGATCTTTGCATTCATATAGTCATATTAAAGAAAATAATGCCTAAACTACGTATGTATAGTGTGGAACCTTGTAAATCCCACGGTTCGATTCTGTAGAGATCAATATCTCTAATGACATCAAGATCGATCTTTTGTGAAGCCACTTTCTTCCTCAAATAGTAACCAACGAGCTCTTCATCTGTTGGATGGAATCTGAATCCCGGAGGAACACTACATGACTGATCAACTGATTCCATTATATCTGCACAATACCAAATTTCATCACCAAAATGATCATTAGTAAAACATCATATGAAAGTAAATGTGTTATATATACAAGTAAATGTGTATGCATGCTAGTATCACATCACAAAGAGTTGGGGTTTATATATGATTAAAGAGAATTAGAAAAAGGCAAGGATGCAAGAATGAAAAGTAATAGGTTATTAAAAAAAAATATTAGTCTTTTGAAAAAGTATAATTATCTCACTTAATGGTTAGTTTCAACTTCATTACCAGTTTCCATAGATAAAAAAAGTGATATGTACTCAAGAAGGTACAATAGTTATTATTTTTCTCTATCTTAAAAGTGATCAGAAGATGGTACAATAACATGAAAGTTAGGTTTAAAAGTCGAACGGACAAACGTAGAGCTTTGTACTAATGATGTTTTCCTGTTGTAACGTGGCTTGTGAATAACTGGTGGAAATGATCATGCATATATCGAGAAATGGATTTTCTTTCTGTTTAAACAGTATTTTATGTCATAATATACTGATCTAAAATTAAGCTAAAACAAGCCGACCTAAGCAACTACGTATATATATATATATATATATTAATTAATGTTATGTATATAGTATATTCAGCCCTATGGAATACAAACACACAAACAAAAACAGCCTTTTCCACATCTATAACAAAACAAAAAGGAAAAATATCATCAAGCCTGAGCAAAAACTATTGTAAAGGTTTCAAAGTCTGTTTGTTATCTTCATTTCGGAAATCTTAAAGCACACACGACTGTGCCATACTACTACTAAGCACAATATAAATATGCAAATACATATGTATGCAAATACATATGTATACAAGTCATATTCATATACAAAGTATTAAAAGTGTTTTTCAAAAATAAAAGAGAAAAAACTCACCTAAGACAAATTAACAAGACCTAATTAAGAGCTGAGAAGTAAATATACCTGAAGTTTTATATATAATTGACATACATAAACGTTAATAACCAAGATCGACAGATTATGCATGCAGATCGGTCAACCCGAAAAGCTAAAGAACTAAAGAAAATATGTAAAAAGGGGTACAAAGAGATCAATGTTTTAGTGAACAAAACAGCATAAACACGCATTTATGTGTAAGTTGAGACGACAGGAATGAACTATTTTGATATTGAAATTCGTAGTAAATCAGTTTACCTTCTTTGATATGTTGAATATATACACATATATAGATATATGTGTGTATCGAATGTTGTTTACTCGTTTGTAAGAAAAAGAAAACGAGGAAGATCGAGGAAGAAGAAGGAGATCAGAGAGATGTGGATGTGACGAAGAAGACGATGGTCGAGAGAGAGGTTTGGTTATGAGTTTCGGGGAATACGAAGTGAGAGAGTGAGGAATGAGAGATTGATGGTTTGGTGAAATATAAAAGGTGTAGAGAGTGTGGACCGCTCAATTGCGCGTGGCCTCCTCCATGTCCCCATTTGCGTATGTCACCCTCCTCCCGTTTCTTTTCACATTTTTCTTGGTATTATTATTCTTTTTAACATTTATAGCTTTAGTTCTACAGGCATATATATGTGTTAAGAGTAAAACAGACCTAAAGATCAAAATTATCAATTCTGAGGTTTTGATTGATGCATTATTAAATACGGAGTTGCATACATATTTTCAAGAAAATTAAACAAAAACAAAAATCTACGTTTGCAAGATTTTTTTCATATTAAGAAAATTTCCTGTTGTTCAATCAAATGATGGTACATTGGTACTGTGTTCAACATTTGTATTTGTTGAAATCAGAATTTAATTTACTCTTTAACTTTGAATCGGTGTATATATCGATAGTTGTATCACTTGTAATTATAAACATAAATATTTGGACTCGTTCTTTTTTCTTTTCAAACATGCGAGTGCGAACTGTTCTATAAATTGTCATATTTCAACCAAAAAATATACTATAAATTATATTAATTATCCGTCAGACCAATGAGATCACGCGTTTTACTGTTGCAAACATTCTGACATTCTGGAACATGCCACGCTGGCACAACAGAGAATGTCCTTTTGCCACGTGGGCGAGATTAAACAAACCGCCCGCTTCACATGCTTATATGAACTCCTCTATTTACCAAAGTACCCTCGTTACTTCATCTTCTTAAAGACTTCCACAGTGGTGGCCTTCTTATCTCCAATGATTTATCGACAAGAACCAACGAGAAGGGAGTGAGATAGAGCAGAAGCCATCACGTGGCGCATGTTGGTTGGCTGTTGAGCTATTGTCTTTACGTAGAAGATAAATAAAGCTGGTACCAATATATATCTAACGAAACAAAAAATAAAGCTATGATCTTGTTTTGGTACCAAAATGATTTGATATATTGAGAGCGTAGTTCTAACATATGAAAGAATTGTATTTAAATAATTATACACTTTTGTTTTGAAAATATAATTATTCACTTGTTCTTCAGCTTTGTTACAGTTGAGGAACTTTTTGACAAACCAGCAAGCACAAAATATGTTTTGAAAGACTTGCTATGATTTTATTTTTTTCAAAAACTTTGCTGTGATTCCAGTGGAAACATTCAATATATACAAGATAGTGAGCGACAGTATGCACACTGCATATATGAGTGTAACTTTTATATTGCAAACTTAAACGGAGTTGATATACACATATTTTAACGACTTATTATATACGTATATATTTTTAGATTTAGCATTTGGTATCTAGATTTTGCTAAGACGTCAGGTTAACTTTGATAAAATGTTCGAGTAACTGAGAGAGTAAACAAGTCTTTCAGAAATTTAGCTCGCACTATTTATACCTAGCTAGTTTTTATAAAGTGGTAAATTTTTTTGTGAAATTGTATCATGTATACATAATTTTTTCTCTAATTAAGTCAATACAATAACTTCCAAGTCATAATGCTTTTTTTTATAGACATAAAATTTGTCCCATCATAGGTAAGTTGTTAATTTCATCATTCTTTTGGATTTTAAGCCAACTCACTCAATTTTTAACTATATCAAGTTAGGGAAGGCATTGTAACCTACATGCCACCAAAAAATATACAGAAAAATTGATAACAAAGTGAAACAATATGGTCTTGCATGCTTTGGACCTATGCCAATGCCATTATTTATAATTTCGTTAAACGTGTTTGGACATATCTTCTTACCCTTCAAAATTGTACCTATCGGCTTATTAACGTAGTTTTGATACTGACTCTTGATTACTTCTCCATCATAGTATTAATTAACAAAATATATTATTTTCTTAACATCTTGTTTTATTGATATTAGGAAGTTGATAAATGATCAGTAAAGAGGAATTCATGAATAAACAAAGGAATATATTTAATTTCTAAATTAATTAATACATTCTTTTCTGTTAACTAGGTTTCAGGCATTCTTTGAAAATGAAAATTAAATATCACAAAATTATTCGAAAAACATAGATAAATACCATGAACATCACAGAAATAACGTTGAAAACTTTGCTAACAGCTCTTGTTATTTAGAGCGATGGTAATTACTCAATCACTCGTACATGTCGTTCATTTTATAAAATACATTATATATTTCTAGAAGAAAGAAGTAGTGGTATAATAGTTTTTTTGTATTTAGTATGTAAACTAAGAGCACCCACATCAATGAACCCTCTCTTGGGGTTCATCTTTTTAACTTTTTATTATTAAATTTTTTTTTTTTTTTAAAAAAAAAAAAACTAAACCAATCGCAGGCCGCCACGACACGTGGAGCCCGCGCTACAGTGATGAACTTTAGGAGAGAAGGGTTCAGCCGAGAGAGTTTTAGGAGAGAATGGTTCATGTAATTGAATTATTTTATTTTATTTTTTTCTTGATTTCTGTGTGAACTCCCCCATTATGGGGGTGCTCTAAAGGATTAAAGCAATATTTTATATCAAAAGAAAATTAAATATTTATTTTTTGTTTTTAAAATGTTATAAGCTTAAAATACGTGGCCCAACACCAAATGGTTATATAAGAGTTGATTATTTTTTTGCTAAACTGTTAATATTCATATTAATGAAAAAGTCAGATTTACAAATTAAATCTAAGAGAAACTCCACTTTGGCAAAAAAAGGTTAAAAACAAAGCAGAGCTTTAAGTTCTTCTCCCGTAAGAGTTGATTATGATTGAAAGTTACAGAATGTAGGAGAGGATAATTATGATTTGATTTACCACACTTTGATTGGTTTGCCAGAAATTGATCAGTGCTTTAAGTTCTTATGACCTTTGATCTTTTTCTTAACGAACTCTAACGTTGACAAACATGTCCTTCAGTCGAGTTCCATGCACGTGTCAAATTCATATTTGGATTGAAGAATGTTTTGCTTGTTTCCTCTGCACATTTTTCCTCTTTTTAAGGTTGACGCATGCTTTTAGAAAAATAAATAAATAATTCTTAAATCGAAACGCATGCTAATCGCTTTTAAAGGGAGTTGTGGAATTATCCTGTTATTCTCTTGCGCTGTTACATTAGACCATTTCCAATGTATTTTACTATTTTCACCTCTAAAATAGAGGAACTCTATAATAGAGATGTGATATGCTCCAATGTATTCTTCTAAAATAGCAATCTCTAAATGTAGAATAAAAAATAGAGGAATGCTATTTCTTCCTCTATAAATAGAGGAAAAAATAGAGATCTCTATTATAGAGGAAGAAATAGAGGTGGGTTGGAGCAATTTCACTTCTAAATGCTATTATAGAAGTGGAAATAGCTATGGGTTGGATATGCTCTTAGGAAGAGTAAATGTCTTTATTTGATAAAAAAAATCGTGTATATAATAACTTATGTACTTTTTGTTTTTAACAAACATTCTAGCTTTTGAACAAAAAAAAACATTCTAGCTATGTATCAAATGCTGCCTAACTAAATTAAATATTAGATTTGGTATGAAACACATAATTAATTTTTAATAACTCTCAAAATAAACTACGAGAAGAATATGCATTTTAATATTACTCTGAAGATGAAAATTAGACGAATTTTTAAACCTTTTGATATTTTTCTTAAAGGTGAGATTAAGGTGATACTTTCTCTTTGTCTTATTAATGTCGGCGGCTAGTCGGATACGGTAAAAAAAAATCCAGTAGTACTTTGCAAGTGTAAGAAAAAAAATGTCCACGTAGGACGGTGGTGGGTCGGCCGACGGTCACTAATCAAGCGGCGGAACTAATCATTCTTTAGTGGGTCCCATCGACATTTCTCTGAGTTTTTTGGCCGGTGAATAAACTACTTACGACAGCTTAAAAAACTTTCCCCTCTCTTGTTAGAAACATACACACATATACTGATATACATAGAGAGATACTACTGGATTTATTGAAAAAGAACATTATAGTATATTTAATCAGAGCGTATATAATACTAAAATGTTCATAAGTTTTTATTTTTTTTTGTTTTTGTAACACCATTTCATAAGTTTGTATAGAATATATATAGTGGAACTCATTTGACCCCGTTTTTTCCGAATCATCTACTCATTCGACTCCGTTTGCTTCGGATCCAAAGTGATTCCAGGTTCAAGGCCACAAAACACAGAATGGACGAATAGGATTGCAGTAGTAGCTAGTTTGAACTGTTTAAATGTTGACCGAGAAACCGGTAGATCCAGACATTCTTATGATCAGAATCAAGTTTTCTTCGCCAAGTAAATGTGTTAAGAACTAAACATTATACTAGAAATTTTATTTCTGAGAGAGAGAGAGAGAGAGAGAGAGAGAGAGAGAGAGAGAGAGAGAGAGAGAGAGAGAGAGAGAGAGAGAGAGAGAGAGAGAGAGAGAGAGAGAGAGAGAGAGAGAGAGAGAGAGAGAGAGAGAGAGGTTGGCGTGACCGGTAAAAGAGAAGGTTCTAGTGGGACACACTTAAGATCATCTACACCCTTGTGAGTTGGAAGTTGTAACAATAAAATTTTGTCCAGATGCTTTTAAAGATCATTTGAGAATAAATCATTGTGCGTGTTTATGCGTTTTATAGGATCATATATATCCATTTTGTAGAGTCATCAACTTTAATTCAATACATATAATTGACAAAAAAAAAATTCAATACATATTTATGGATTTAGAACTTGAATATGTGTACCTTTGTTGTTTTTATATTTGGTATGTCGACAAATTTTACCTTTGGATAGTTATCACTTTTTTGGATAGTTATCACTGAAAACAGGATAACTAACTACATATTATAAGCTTAATCAAACAAGTCAATATTCTAAACTGCCGTCCCAGAGATCAGTCACTTGCACTTAGCATGAGATAACTATAATGATAAAAAATTATCTAGTGCTGAATTTGAGAAGAAAAATAAACAGTTTAAATTGTGAACTCGTGAGTGCCGAAAAGTAAGTTTAAGTTTACTATATAAATGTGTCGTAAAAAAAAGAGTTTATATTAATGTTCAGAAAATAAACTTTGTATATCTTAGTTGATAGTTTAAGATCGACATGATCACAGTCACTATCGAACTAATTAATAGGAACTAGTAAACCATAAACCAAATTTTAACTTATCTAGGAAATATAAAACAATTTTGAACTTATCTCTATATATATTTGATAATCACCAGTCATTTATTTAATATCTAACAAAAGCTACTTGATTATATGGATATTAATTAGTATAAATATGCACTCATTAGCAGGTTTTTGAGTGCTATTATGAAAAATGAAAAACATAAAGAAAAAAATTGAAAACAAGATTTGTGTTTAGAAATTTAAATGGTGTTGCATACTTAGAACAAAGGATATAGAGAAGTGAATTTCTATCTGTATATCTAAGTACAGTTAGGTTTTCAATACTCTATTATGTGATAAATGTATTTGGTTTTGGAGAAATATTAGAAATCGGGATCTTCTTCTTTTTGTCGTCTGCTAAGAAATCATTTTAAAATGTCGTGTACTAAGAAATCATTTTCAATGAAATACCGGGCTGAGCATAGACATACAGAGATCGCCAAGCGGTAACAATTTATTCACGTATATGTGATCAAAGAACTAATGATTTTGTATAAGTCACATGTGATTTTTGAACTTGTAAATAGCTCTTTCTAATCACACAACAATCTTGAGACTCACTCATTACCTTTTGCCTCCTCCCACTGACATAATGCGTTATACACAATACGGGGACGCATAATATATATCTATGTATAGTACTTTCATTATGTTATTCTAGAAGTGTAATCCACAAGCTTCTTTGCTACATTTCTCATTTTATATTTTTACAACTTGTTGAAATTCCTTAACAAATTCAAATATATGATTTTATCCCACTATATAGATATATATATATAAATATATATTATATATAAACGATAAAATTAAAAATGTCTGAAAATGAACGCATCTCCTTCATGCAAGCATGAAAGAGTTTGTCTTATTGGTTTAGTTAATGAAGAAATGTATTAATTACGGTTCGGCTTATTGTTTTAATTTATAAACGCATGATTTTCTCCTTAAATTAAATCGTACCTTAACAACAACAAACTTTCCCATAAGACTGGTATGTTTCTTTTGCCATTTTATAGATTTTATTAATTCTGATGCAAGTATAGCACTGATGATCAACTACGACTGACGCTAGTTGCATGATATGCTTATACGACTGGAAGTACCCAATAATATACTACATTTTGAAAACGTGAAGAAAAAGAGAATATTATTGATCATTATATATGATAAGAATGTGCTGTAATTGTATGAATGTTAGTAATAATAATAGATGAGAATATAGTAAAAGCTAAAATGTCATTGATGGATTTGACAACAGCAAACACTAATGTTCTTTGCAAGCCATTTGAACCAGATGGGTTTTGACATTAGGATGATTAAATAAAGGACGACTAATATAATCAAATGTACACTGATTCCAAATCATGTGAGCTTAAAACTTAAAAGTACAGGTTATTATTGGTATTGTTTAGCTATTCACCATTTCCCAACTTTATGAAAAAATAAGAAGAAATAGGTCATTTCATTTCTTATTTCCGCTATTATTCCTTTCATTGGAGTAAAACGTCTCTTATGAATAGAATACAAATATGTGAAACCCTTGGAAAATCGGTGTAATGTTTTCTGAAACTTTGTGGCGTAGAAGTCAGTGACCATATATATATGATTGGTCATAAATCAGCAAGAGCTAGATTGTTAGAGTCGAACCAAAGAAAAGAAACGATCTTTTAACATGTTTCTAGGATCTGAACAACTAGACAACCAACACACCCCTTAATTAAATAAAACCTATACATTTTTACAAAAACTAACACACGAAAAAACAATTTCTTTCAAAAAAAAAAAATTATTGAAAGAGTTCACAAAAGTTATATCATAGATAAATTTAGACTGACGTTAAAAAAGGATAAATTCAAACTTTACCATTTGACATTTTAGAGAGGCTTCTTGAGGATAGGTGATTGGTTCATTAACTTTGTTAGTACTACTGTGAGCTAAAGGTTGTCGAACATCAGCTCCTCTCGGTACGGGCTTCTGCTGGGCCAGAGACTGAATCAGTTTGGGCTTCGGTGACAGAAGCTATACGACTGCGCATTGAGTATTAACAAGGACGGCATCGTTTTGGAAACAGATCATCGTCCTTATAACCTGAAAGGATAAGAAAAGGTTGTTAGACCTTTTCTGTTACACTGATCAGATACAGAAAGAAAGAGAGAGCTACGCGAGAGAGAAGAGACGGAGGAGCGACGGTGAAGGAGCTGACCTGATCTTCTCTTACGACTCTGATTGCCGGTGGTGCACTTTCAGATACAACGCTTGTTCTCCGGTAACTTCTGTGTCAAGTTAACCTGAAACAAAGGAAACGTTGTAAGCTCTTTGTACTCTGTATCATCATATATGATCTAGTGGAAGCTTGAGAGTTTGGATCTCTCCCCAGACAGTAGGCAACGAAGTCTGGGTAAACAAATTGTGTGTATGTGTTCTTGATCGAACTACAAATCTAAGAACCTAGTTACAAACGAGCGAAGTAGAATCTAAGAACGAGTGATCAACTTGATATTGATTCTTGACAAGTGGTATCAGAGCGCCAGGTTTTGTGCAGGGAGGTTCTCGATCTGGTTGCGGTTAAGCGACCTAAGGCACTTACGATCTAATACGGATTAATCAAGTGGCTACCGCGAGCTTATCTCCATGGAGGCGGTTAAGAAGTTTGAGATGGAGAAGTTCGACGGCAAAGGGGATTTTGGTTTGTGGAAGTTCAAGATGCAGATGCAACTTGAGCTGCAGGGACTGGGCCATGTTCTGGCAGGAGTCACTGACTCGAGATCATCAGGTGAAGATGATCAAGAAGTGAAATCAGAAGCGGAAGATGAAAAAGATCCTAAGGCTAAAGAGAAAGATACAAGAGCAAGGAACCTCATATGCTCGAGCCTTTCGAACATAGTCTTGAGGAAAGTCATGAGGGAACAGACTGCTATGGGAGTTTGGAAGGCGCTTGAAGCAGATTACCAGACAAAAACACTTCCAAACCGAATCTATCTCAAGCAAAGCTTTGCCAGTTTCAAGATGCAAGAAAACAAAAGCATTGAGGAAAACATGGATTCATTCCTAAAGCTTATTGATGATCTGGCTAGCTTAAACATCACAATATCAGACGAGGATCAAGCCATTCAGATACTGACAGGTCTCCCTCCTCAGTACGATACCCTAGTTCACACATTAAAATACGGTACTGGGAAGGATACGCTGACAGTCAAAGAAGTCACAACGTCGGCTTATGCAAAGGAAGCTGAGTTGAGAGAAAAAGGCTTGTTAGGAAAAGGAAAGTCTGAAGCTGAAGGTTTGTTTGCAGAGAGAGGTAGACAGAATAAACGTCAAGGTGGCTCGTACAATCGGAACAGAAGTAAGAGCAATGGAAACAGATTCAAAAAGGCTCAGAAAACTCAGGGTCAACCTAAGGGACGTGAGTGTTGGGTATGTGGTAAAGAAGGACACTACAAACGAGACTGTCCAGAAAGAAAAGATGATCATCAGAAGAACCAAGCAGCAAACGTGGGTCTATATAAGGAACCTATGATCCTAACAGCTAGCGTTCAAAACACTAAACATGAATGGGTTCTGGATTCTGGCTGTACCTTTCACATAACACCAGACAAGGATTCACTGTTTGATTTTGAGGAAGTAGAAGGGGGCAAAGTCTTAATGGGAAACAACACTCACAGCGAGGTAAAAGGAAAAGGAAAGATCAAAATCCGAAACCCCGACAAGACTGAAGTTATTCTTACTAACGTGAGATACATGCCTACGATGGGAAGGAATCTCATCTCATACGGTCAACTAGAGAAAAATGGTTGCAACTATGAAGGAGCGGGTTTTCGAGTGACGTTTTATAAAGATGGAAGGAAAGTGTTGTCTGGAAAGTATAATGAGGGATTATACTACCTTGAAGGATCAGTTGAGAAGAACGTTGCAGCAGTGGCAAGACCAGAAGTCGACAAAGCACAGAGATGGCACTCTCGCCTGGGTCATATGGGACTGAAGTGCATGAATGTGCTGATAAAGGAAGGTTACCTAGATGGAAGTGAGATTCACACACTAGACTTCTGTGAAGAATGCGTCTTGGGAAAGTCTCAAAAGCAGAGTTTCAAAACCGGTAAGCACACATCTAAAGGAATTCTAGAATACATCCATTCTGATCTTTGGGGATCTCCGGGAGTTGAGGAGAGTCTAGCTGGATGCAAATATTTCATCACATTCATTGATGACTTCTCAAGGAAAGTATGGATTAAATTCCTAAGAACTAAAGGAGAAGCTTTTGCAAGTTTTGAAGAATGGAAGCAGCTAGTTGAAACTCAGACTGGGAAGAAAGTAAAGTGTCTACGAACTGACAATGGTCTCGAATTTTGTAACAAGGAGTTTGATGGGCTTTGCAAAGAAGCAGGAATTAAAAGGCACAAGACCTGTTCGTACACACCTCAACAGAACGGCGTCTCTGAGCGGATGAATTTGACTATCATGAATAAAGTAAGATGTATGTTGGCAGAAACAGGTTTTGGGAAACAGTTTTGGGCAGAGGCGGCTTCGACTGCTGTATACTTGATCAACAGATCACCAACGTCATCACTGAACTTCAAAATTCCTGAAAAACTCTGGTCAGGAGAGAAAATTAATCTTGATCACCTGAGGCGTTTTGGAAGTGTGGCTTATGTACACACTACTCAAGACAAAATCAGTCCTAGAGCTGTTAAAGGATATTTCATGGGTTATCCTCAGGGGGTTAAGGGGTATCGGATATGGATGCCGGACCAAGGGAAATGCACATTGAGCAGAAATGTGGTGTTTCATGAGGATTTAGTGTTTAAAGACGCTATGGAAGAAAAGGAATCAAGAAAGAACAACTCAAAGAAAGTCACATTCAACTTCGACAAAGTTCACGGGATTTCTGATTCAGGTGGAGCTAGTAAGAAAATCGAAGTTGAGTCTTTGAATCCAGGACCTTCATCTGAGTCAGAGTCAGAGAGTGAAACTGAGTCAAGCGCAGAACCACCAGCAGATACAGATGCGGTGGAATCACTGAATGACTATGTTCTTGCTAGAGACAGAGGGAAGAGACAGCTGAAAAAACCAGCTATGTTTGAGAGTGGGGACTTCGTAGCTTATGCTTTAGTATGTGCTCAGGATATGGAGATTCAAGAACCAAGAACTGTTGCTGAAGCAATGCGGAGCAAGTATTGGAAAGAATGGAAGAAAGCAATGGAAGAAGAGATGAAGTCACTGGCTAAAAATGGAACTTGGAAGCTAGTTCAGAAGCCAAACAGAAATAAAATAGTTGGTTGCAAGTGGATCTTCAAGTTCAAAGAGGGAATCCCGGGTGTGGAACCACCAAGATTCAAGGCTCGACTAGTAGCAAAAGGTTTCACACAGATTGAAGGAGTAGATTACAATGAGATCTTCTCGCCTGTAGTCAAACACGTATCCATCAGACTGCTGCTATCTATGGTTGTGAATTTCGATCTAGAACTTGAGCAACTGGACGTGAAGACAGCTTTTCTGTATGGAAATCTAGACGAAGAGATCTATATGGATCAACCGGAGTGTTTTACTGAAAAGGGAGATGAATCAAAGGTATGTCTATTGAAGAAATCCTTGTATGGACTCAAACAGTCTCCTAGACAGTGGAATCAAAGATTTGATGAGTTTATGAAGAAACAGGGGTTTGTTCAGAGTGCGAATGATCAGTGTGTCTACTTTACCGGAGAAGAATTAAAGGACAGAGTATATCTTCTATTGTATGTGGACGACATGTTAGTTGCTGCTAAAGACATGAACAAGATACAGAAGTTGAAAGACAGGTTAAAGACAGAATTTGAAATGAAAGACTTGGGTAAGGCTACACGTATCCTTGGAATGGATATAATTCGTGACAGAAAGAGAGAAGTGTTAAAATTGTCACAGGAAAGATACTTGAGACAAGTTCTGAAGAATTTTAACATGGAAGGAGCTAAGGCTGTGGTTACTCCTACAAGTTCACAGTTTAAGTTGAAGAAGCTAACTGAGATTGAGGAAAGGGAAGAGGCTAAATATATGGATAAAATTCCCTATGCCAGTGCAGTTGGAAGCCTAATGTATGCTATGATAGGTTCTCGACCAGATTTGGGATATGCTATCTGTCTGATCAGCAGGTACATGGCTCAACCAGGACGAGGTCACTGGGAGGCAGTCAAATGGGTTTTCAAATACCTAACAGGAGCACTGGACATAAGCCTAACCTTTACTAAGCAAGATCAGTTTGAGATAGTCGGCTACAGTGATTCTGATTACTCAGCAGATTTGGATGGTAGAAGATCTGTTTCAGCTTATGTGTTTCAAGTGGGAGGTAATACCGTGAGTTGGAGGTCAACACTTCAGTCTGTGGTGGCATTGTCAACCACAGAAGCTGAGTATATGGCCTTAACAGAAGCAGCAAAAGAGGGGAAGTGGCTTTTGAAGATTTGCGATGAGTTGGGATTTAAGTTCAAAAGTTTTAAACTACTATGTGATTCACAGAGTGCAGTTTGCCTAGCAAGGAATGCAGTCTATCATTTCCGAACTAAGCACATGGATACTAAATACAACTACATCAGAGACAAAGTTCGCGAAGGTCAAGTGGATCTACAGAAGGTGCACACTACCCTAAATGCTTCAGATTTTCTAACAAAGAGTTTACCTGGAAATGCTTTCGAGCGGTGTCTGGGAAAACTCAAGTTAGTCGCTTAACCCAAGCAGGTGGAGCTCCGAGAGGGTCTTGTCGATTGGATACCTCGAAACAAGGAGTGGAAACAGAAGATCAGATAAGGTAAATTAATCTGATTGAGGAAGGAAAATCGACAAAGCCTAGGACTGGTAAAAGTTCTATGGGAAACAGAACAGATAAAGTCAACACAGAGCTCTTACGTGGTTATCTTCAGAGAGGTTGATCTCAGGAAGAAGACAGAGCAGGGCGTGAATCTGGTTGGTATTGGTTGAAGTTCTGTGATTCAGGATGAGAGATGCGTCAGGAGATTAAGTCTAGAGCCTGATTGAAGAAGCTGATTGATCGGAGACATTCGTTGAAACTCGGAGTTGAGGTTTGGTGGCGATATGTTCGAAAGACAAAGAGAGAGAGTATGATTTCGACAAAGGTGGAGATTGTGAGCTAAAGGTTGTCGAACATCAGCTCCTCTCGGTACGGGCTTCTGCTGGGCCAGAGACTGAATCAGTTTGGGCTTCGGTGACAGAAGCTATACGACTGCGCATTGAGTATTAACAAGGACGGCATCGTTTTGGAAACAGATCATCGTCCTTATAACCTGAAAGGATAAGAAAAGGTTGTTAGACCTTTTCTGTTACACTGATCAGATACAGAAAGAAAGAGAGAGCTACGCGAGAGAGAAGAGACGGAGGAGCGACGGTGAAGGAGCTGACCTGATCTTCTCTTACGACTCTGATTGCCGGTGGTGCACTTTCAGATACAACGCTTGTTCTCCGGTAACTTCTGTGTCAAGTTAACCTGAAACAAAGGAAACGTTGTAAGCTCTTTGTACTCTGTATCATCATATATGATCTAGTGGAAGCTTGAGAGTTTGGATCTCTCCCCAGACAGTAGGCAACGAAGTCTGGGTAAACAAATTGTGTGTATGTGTTCTTGATCGAACTACAAATCTAAGAACCTAGTTACAAACGAGCGAAGTAGAATCTAAGAACGAGTGATCAACTTGATATTGATTCTTGACAACTACACCCAAAAAAAAACTTTGTTAGTATCTTAAAATAGATTTTTATAATTGATGGAAGATATAATAAAAGGTATTATTAAAAAATATTATCATGTCTTTCTGCAAGTAATTAAGTTCTTAGTGGAAAATACACCAATCGTTAATAGATTCGTGCGATGGACTTAAAATTTACTACTGAATACTGATCATGAAGCAAGGAAATGTGTATAATTATTGGTAATTGCGGATAACGCACGTACGTGATAATTATTTTCTTAATAAAAATACAGTAGGTTTCAAACTATAGCAAGGAAATATACGTTGGTGAACAGTTTCAAAAAAAAATATACGTTGGTGAAGGAAAAAAAATCATTGGCTGAAAAAGAAACGTGTGTGTGAATACTGTTTTAAACTTTTTGCATTTTCCATCAAGGCATCAAGTCTACAGAGCCTCATTAGTTATACACACGACAATATGTGACTACAAAATGTAATGCCCCCTATATTTTCGAATGAAAGACCTGAGATTCGACCCAGCTTTGGGTCCATTAGTCCTATAACAACGCAATAGGGCTCGCTCGTCAGTGATTTGTGGTTTCAAATTTTAGAAGAGCCTTTTGTTTTGTAGGAACCATGCAGAGCAAAGCCCATCGAAAATCATAGTGGATTAATGGTGGACTTCTTTGACCCAGTTTAAATCATCAAAACGAATTTTATTGTAAAACAAATTTCTTTGGTTTATATTACTATAAGAAATTTTGAAAAAGAATCATATATGACAGTATATTTCAAGTATTGTCACTTGTCAGGTAATTACTTCAAACGATTGGGTGGTATATTGTACATACGAATCCAACTCAAAGAACGTGTAACTGAATTTTGAAAATTAAGAGAGCCTTTTAGGTTCTGTTTTAGCTGAAACAAAGGTCCACATGAACTTCGACAGTAGACTTTCCACGTGCAAGACTGACCGTAACAGAGTCAAATAATGCCAGGGTGTACGAAACTGTAAGCACGTGACGGCATCAGTGGCTCAACGGTCATATTCAGTATCTGCAAACTATTGGCACGTGACAAAGAGCAGGCCCCACTCCCACCAATCTTCCTGCTCTCTTGTCTCCTTCTCATTTCTCAATCTTATCACCCCACAAATCGAGTATTATAGCTTTGTTTAAACCAAAATTTTAAAATCAGCCGCGCATTAATGATTTGTTTTCCCTAAACACTATAATTATTGGTTAAATGATGTTTTTATTTTCCATTTTTGTTCGTAATAATCATTAATCACCCAAACCAAACCAAACACTCTTTGGCGCGAAAACATAACTTCGGCTGAAGAGGGTCCCACATGCTTAAAACCCGGGTGCTGTAATTACGTTGACTAAACACAAAAGCGATATATTCAAAATCTCTACTGGGCCATGCAACCGAAAACAACAAACAAAGACTTCGTAATCTCCAACAAAGACATTAAAGAAGGTCCAAAGACCGACAAATAATGTAATAATAATGCTGAATTTTTAAAATATTAATAGTTCTTGTTGTTTTTCTTACTAAGAATTTAAATCAGGAAAGAAAATAAAATAAAAAGCGGTTAGGCCGGTGAGGGTTGATCGGCGGAGGAAGTAACGTCAGGACCAACACGACAGCCTTCCAACATGAACACAATATCAGACATTGTTGGTCGGTCAAGAGGATCCGTGGCCGTACAAAGCAGTCCGACTTTGATACCTAACAAAAACTCTTCCCATTCAGACGATTCCGGGTCTAGCTCGAGCAGACCTGGCTCTAGCAGCTCTGTGACTTGACCCCTCTGAAGCTGTTTCTTCACCCATTTCACTATATCCTCGTCTTGTGTGAACATTACCGGTCTCTTCCCGGTTAAGATTTCGAGTAGGACAATGCCGAAGCTGTAGATGTCGGACTCTCTTGTGATCTCTCCTGACAATGTAGCTTCTGGAGAAACGTAGCCTAACGTCCCTATGGTGGCTGATGTGACCGCTGTTCTTGACGGGGATCGAACAGTGAGACGGTCAAGCCCGAAGTCGGATAAATGGGCTTCGAAGTCAGCGTCGAAGAGCACATTCTGTGGCTTTATATCACCATGAACCTATTTGATGTAACATAAACATACATAAGAAAATACTTAAGGTATAGTCGTATAGAGATAAATAAAGAAAAATTCCATAAAAATAAGCCAACTAAATTTCTCTAAGACTTTTACTACTCAAAATTTTTTTTTCTATCCAGTTTATTTAGATGAAAAATACCTCACCATCTAAACTAATTTTTTTGCTTATAAATTAAATTTGTGGTCATTTTAATACTCAAACTATGTTCATCTAAATAAAGAATATTAATATTTTTTAAATTTAAATGAAATGTTAAAAATTACTAAAATTCAAGTACAAATCCTAATTATGCTTTAAGTTTTAGGCGTAAAAGTAATTAAATTGTGGATAATTTCTAAAAAATTATGATATTAGTAAGATGTATTTTTTATTCAAAGCTTAACAAACGTTAGATGTTGTTACCATGTTGGATTGATGGAGGAAACCGAGACCACGAGCGATCCCAAGAGCAATGAGGTGACGCATTGGCCAGTTCAGGACATGGCCATCTTGGTGAGAAGCTTCTTGGAGGAGAGTAGACAAGTTTCCATTCGGCATGTAGTCATACACCAAGAGCCTCAAATCCGGTGGACCAGCGTAGTATCCTCTAAGGACCGTAATGTTCCTGTGCTTGACTTTCCCGAGAACTTCAGCTTCTTTCTTGAACAAGTTCTCGTTCAAGAGAGATCCATTAGGTAAGCGGCGTATCGAAAGAACCATACCATCGTTGTAATTAGCTTTGAACAGCAAACCGTATTTGGTTCTGCTGAGAACGTTCTCTTCATCGAACTGTCGTGTCGCTTCTATTGTTTCCGCTAGAGTGATCTTGTTGTTGAACATCACTAGTTTCGGCTCTCCGTTCTCCGTGCTCGACCGGCTCGTGCTGCTGCGTACTCTGCTCCCCGCGCTTGTTCTACCCGGACTCCGTTTCTTCTCCCCCGTTGCGGACTGTTGTTTCAGCTTCTTTCTCCATCGCAAGAGTGTGTAGATGTAGAAGCAGCAGAAGAGCGTTAGAAGGCAAGCGCCTATCGCAGCCATGACTATCATCAGAATCATTTTCCTCCTCTTCTTCCTCTCCTCCGCCGTGCTGCCTTCACATTTTCGGTTTAGCGGCTTGCCGCATAGCTCCGAGTTGCCTGAGAAGTCTGAGGGGTTGGTGAAAGAAGGTGGAATCTCTCCCTTGAGATTGTTGCTCGAGACATTAAAGTACACCAAGTTGGTTGCTATGAGGGATAAGGTAGATGGAATCTCCCCGGTTAAGTTGTTAACCGAGAGATCAAGCTTTGACAAGTTTGATAGTCCAGAGAAAGACTCAGGTATGACTCCTGACAGATGATTGTGGTCAAGTGACAGCGACTCGAGAGACGAGCTCATCGGTGGGATCTCACCTGACAAGTTGTTCCGACCCAAGTCCAGCACTTTCAAACGAGAAAGTCTCGAGAGATCAACCGGAATATTCCCCGTTAACCGGTTTGATCTCAACTCAAGAACCTCAAGAGCAGAGCAGTTTCCAACTTCAGGCGGTATAGACCCGGAGATATGATTATCCGACAGCGACAGAGACCCCAGCACCCGAAGAAACCCGAAAGTCTGCGGTATCTCACCGGAGAACGAGTTAGAGCTCAAATTCACATACCGTAAACTCACCAAGCTGCTAAACCCTTCAGGGACAACACCGGAGAAGTTATTCTCCTGCAACGCAATCACTTGCAAGTTCGGTAAACCGGAAAGCTCAACCGGAACTTCACCGGACATATTCTGTTTGCTTAAATCAAGAGACGTTAGCTTAAACAGGTTCCCTATACTAGCCGGTATCTCACCAGAGAACTCATTCCCACTCAAGTTTAAAAAACTGAGGTTACTCAAGTTGCTGATACTAACCGGAACCTCCCCGGTAAACCGGTTCCCGCTCAAATCCAGCTCAGATAAGTTCGTTAACGCCATCAGCTCAACCGGAAAGCTCCCGTTCAAATCGTTTTCACCCAAGTTTAACCGGTCAAGCTGCTGTAAGTTCACCATAGACAAAGGAACGTAGCCTGAGAAGCTGTTTCTCCCTAGAGACAAGACTTTTAACGCCTTCATGTAGCCTAGAAACTCCGGAACTAAACCGGTTAACCGGTTTCCTTCCAAATCTAGCACCCCTAACGAACCGCATTGCTTAATCTCAACCGGGATCTCACCGGTAAGAGAGTTATTAGCCAACTTGAGCTCTTCCACCAACTTCAAGCCACCGATCTCCGCCGGAATCTCGCCGGAAAATACATTTCCGGAAACATCAAGATTCGTTAAGGAGACGATGCTCGTCAACCACATCGGGAAACGGCCGGAGATTCGATTCTCACTGAGATCCAAGACTTGTAAACCGGTGCTACGACAGTTAACCGTCTCCGGCCTCACGACGTCGGAGAAGGCGTTGGATCCCAACCGAACGATCGTTAGCGACGTGTTGCAGAAGAGAGAGAACGGTACCGTACCGGTGAGATTGTTGTTGTCGAGAGCGATGACTTCGAGGTTGGGAAGAGCGCCGAACGCGGCGGGAATCACGCCGCCGATTGCGTTCCCCGACGCGCTCAGGTGAACGATTGATGAGCAGTTGGATAAAGCTGAAGGTAACGTTCCTTGCAGTAAGTTGAAGTCTAGCCATAGATACTGAAGGCTCTGAAGCTTGCCTAGGCTCGCAGGGATCGCACCCTGTTATAAAAGATCCCACATCGGTTACAAAAAAGAAAGTTAAGTAATATATAAATGAATCCATCGATGGCTTACATTTAATTGATTATACGAGAGGTTGAGAAGCTGGAGCTGAGTCAAGTTAGCGAGTCCACTCGGTATCTGACCGGAGAAGACGTTTGAGGAGACGTCGAGGAACTTGAGACTTAACGGTAAAGGGCCTGAGATCTCCCCGGAGAGACGGTTTCCCGCGACGTTGAAGACCTCTAGCTCAGTGAGGTTCTTCAACCCCGGGGGGAGTTTTCCGGTGAGGGAGTTGTACTGGAGGAAGACGGAGAGTAGGCGCGTGCAGTACGCGAGCGAAGGAGGGATGGTTCCGTTGAAGGAGTTTGACCGGAGAGAGAGCTTACGAAGCATGCGGAGGTCGGAGATACGGTCGGAGATTCTTCCGGAGAGCTGGAGGCGGGGGAGACGGATCTCCGTGACGCGGCGGTTGGTGCAGAAGACGCCGCGCCAGTCGCATGGAGCTGAGGGAGTCGAGGGGTCCCATGAGGTTAGCGCACCGAGAGGGTCGTGGAGGTTGAGCTTAAACGCAGTGAGTGCGTCGATCTCGGGGTTGGAATGAGAATCATCGGCGCGTGAGAGTAACAGCGCGTGGAAGATAAGGAGAAGGAAGAACATGGATCTTCTCCTCATGGTTGTAATGAACGAAATGAAACACTAGCTTGAAGATGGTGAGAGAAGAAGTGTCGCCATGAGTGTGGTTTCTTTGGAGAGAGTAAAGTTCAAGTCTTTAAAAGAAGAAAGAATATAAAATTTGTTTTTCTTTAAAATCATTTGAAATCCATTTGAAGTCCGCACTATAATCCATGCGTATAAAATAATGTTTTTTTTTTGTCACAGATTCCGGAAACAATTTTTATAATCATTATTGTCGTCCTTGCAAGCTAAATTAAATACAGAAAAAAAAAAAATTAATTATTTTTTGTTTTTATTTTCGTCCACTTGCTTTAAACAAACTTTCGGCGATCGAATTTTTCACGGCGAGAAATGGCGACGGCGGCGATAGGCTTTCTGATGCTCTTATCATACTTTTTGAGCTTGTCACATGGATTAGTACAACCTCGGAGGATATCTCATGGTTTGTCCGAAAGCGGAAAGTACTTGACGAGAGATGAGCTCTGGTTCAATCAAACCCTTGACCACTTCTCTCCATATGTAATCAATCTAATCCGTTTAGAGGGAGACTTTTTTTAGATTCTGTGTGTGACTATAAATAGTTATGCTTTTTTTTTTCATTTCATTACAGGACCATCGCAGATTCAGACAGAGATACTATGAGTATCTCGACCATTTACGAGTTCCAGACGGACCTATCTTTCTGATGATCTGTGGCGAAGGCCCTTGCAACGGAATCCCAAATGATTATATTAGTGTAAGAGTTTTTTTTTTCAGTAAAGACTACTCCTTTGATTGATTTAATAGTTTCTGAAATTTTCTTTAGGTGTTAGCAAGGAAGTTTGAAGCAGGTGTTGTTTCACTCGAGCATCGTTACTACGGAAAGAGCTCACCTTTTAACTCATTAGCCACTGAGAATCTCAAGTATCTTTCGTCTAAACAGGCCCTTTCCGATTTAGCTGCTTTCCGTGGGTATTACCAGGCAAGTCTTCTTGTTGTCTTGTGCTCTAGAGGGTGTCTCTGTTATTCAATGATCATGTGTTTGAGAATTCCAAATGGATGCAGGAATCTTTGAATGTTAAGCTGAATAGAAGTGGCAAAGTTGATAATCCTTGGTTCTTCTTCGGGGCGTCTTATTCTGGAGCTTTGAGCGCTTGGTTCCGCCTTAAGTTCCCTCATTTGACTTGTGGAAGCCTCGCTAGCTCTGCAGTTGTTCGTGCTGTCTACGAGTTTCCTGAATTTGATCAACAGGTGAAAAACCTTCCTTACAAGACATGTGTCTTTTCCATATAGAGTTTAGTTGTTTAAAGAATCAAGTTTCTTTTTTTGTGTGACTCGTTGAGCAGATAGGTGAGTCAGCTGGACCGGAATGTAAAGCTGCACTACAGGAGACTAATAAACTCGTGGAACTAGGACTTAAAGTAAACAACAAGGCTGTGAAAACTCTCTTCAACGCCACCGAGGTCTAGCTTTTGTTTTTTCTCTCTTCACTTAACTCTGTCTCCAATCTGATTAAGCTTCTGTAAATTTGCAGCTTGATGTTGATGGTGATTTCTTATACTTCGTAGCGGATGCACAAGTCATGGCGGTAATGATATATACATACATGTTCATCTATATGATTCTCATTTTGTTTCTAATTTTTAATTTTTTTATCTTCAAAATTTGGTAGTTCCAATACGGAAATCCAGATAAGCTTTGTGTTCCTATGGTGGAAGCTAAGAAGAACGGTGGTGATTTAGTGGTAACTTCCGCTTTTATATGATTACAGATCCTCTATTATTGTGGATGTGTGTGACACATTATTTTGAATGTGTAAATCCAGGAAGCATATGCTAAATACGTTAGAGAGTATTGCTTCGGAGTGTTTGGGTTAAGCGCTAAAACATATAGCAGGAAACATCTACTAGACACTGCGATCACCTTAGAGAGTTCAGATCGTCTGTGGTGGTTCCAAGTTTGTACTGAAGTGGCCTACTTCCAAGTGGCACCTGCTAACGATAGCATCCGGTCTCATCAAGTCAACACAGAGTACACACACTGTCACAAACTCTTATGTAGCGTTTCAATTCATCATCCCGTTTACATTTCTTGGTGATTTGTTCCAAAGGTATCATTTGGATCTATGCAAGAGTCTGTTTGGTAAAGGAGTTTATCCTGAAGTCGATGCAACAAACCTGTACTATGGAGGTGATCGTATTGCTGGTATGTAACACTGAGATGAATGCTCTTTCTTGTTCTTTAGGACATTCCGACAGCTTATTTGGTTCATGTTGTTCTCAATTTTTGCAGCTACGAAAATCGTTTTCACAAATGGGTCACAAGATCCTTGGCGTCAGGCATCCAAACAGACCTCATCTCCTGACCGTAAGTCTCCCTTTACTTTGTTCAAAACCGGATAACATTAAGTAGCATTAACAAGTTAGTGGTCGACGACACAGTGCCTTCTTACATCATCACTTGTCACAACTGTGGCCATGGAAGTGATCTTCGAGGATGCCCTCAGTCTCCATTGATCATTGAAGGTATATATATTATTTCATTCTTTCAGATGCCTGAACTGTAAAGACAAGTACTTAAACAACTTTTTGTATTGTTTCTTATTTTCAGGTGATTCCAAGAACTGCAGTTCGCCAGATGCTGTGAACAAAGTGAGGCAACATATAATAGAACACATAGACTTGTGGCTCTCTCAGTGCCGTGGAGTGCTTCGAAGTTCCATCTAGAGTCGCACACCTCACACGCATAGTCTATCACGTTTCTGTTCAGAAGATAAACAAAACATCAAATGAATGTTACAAACTTGTATTCATGTACATTTAATCTCCCATGCACGTTTCAAACTTTTATATATGAAACCTCTGCTTGTGGTTAATCCACCGAATATAGGTTCAAGGTCTATCAACCACTACAGGCAACGTGTGTTTACTCGTGTGTTTACTATCTTTGCTATTTTAGTTAGATTAATTATATCTTATCTAAATGTCCAACAATCCGTTGTAGTCTAGCTGGTCAGGATACTCGGCTCTCACCCGAGAGACCCGGTTCGCGTCCCGGCAATGGAGTTTTTTTAAAATCGTGATTTATTTTTTTGGAGATGACCGACCTCCAACGACGTCGTTTTGTGTGATAAGTCAACAGAGTGAAGACAGATGTCTCCTCGCTATTTGACCCGGGAAAAAAAAAATCAAAACGAAGGATTGACTCATTCAACATTAGTCACGGATTCATCTTCCTCGGCGATTTCAAAATCTGACGGTGATCTAACTTCCAACGATTTCTCTGTTCAGCTGATCCGTTAAGAAGATAACGTTTTACCTTTTTTCCCGCGCCATGGTGGAAGAAGCTACGTCGAATTTGCCTCCGACGCAGAGATACGCTGCCGGCGCGTTGTTCGCGATCGCGCTCAACCAAGCGCAAATCAACCAGACTCAGCCGCTGGGGATCCCCGCTGCGCCAGACGACGACGATGACAAAGAGTGTGATCGTTCCGAGGAGCGGAGAAGCAACTGCAGTAGCGGAGATTCCGTCTCCGATGACCCTAACCTCTGGGTACACGAGACGTCGGGCCTTCTTCGTCCCGTTTTCAGGTGATCTCATCGTCGTCGTCGTCGTCGATTCTGGAATTGGTTTCTGATAATTCATTTCTATTTACAGATGTCTCGATATTGATTCATCAGCTTGGCTTGGTCTCGAGGAAACAGCTAACTCTTCTCCCGCTAAGCACCACATCGGTGCGGTATGGCTAATTCTTGAATCGATACGGAAGCGTTTTGATTAAGTGCTGGTTCATTCATTAACTTCTATTTTTGATTCGTTATGTTAGTTCACGAGGCTGCTCTCAGAAGAAGCGAGTGAAGCTTCTGTTGAAATGGTGGAGCAAGAGATGGCTTTAGCTAAAGCTGCTGACGCTATGGTTCATAGCATTCGGAGTTCTTTATCTATAGATGTTAAGAAGGAGAAGCATCAGGAGTACGAAAACGAGTGCCGGGAGAAGTACGCTGTTCCCGAGGTTAAATCGAAAGCTGTGGAGAAGGATAAGGTTAAGGATAAGGAGGAGGCGGAGGCTGCTGCTGAAAGAGAGAGTCTTGAAGCGGGTGTAGTGATTAGAGATGGAAGCCATAATCCTGAAGTTGTTGAAGATGATAAATCTGTTGAGGATGTGGTATTGCTTAGCCATCAGAGGAAAATCAATGTTCTTTATGAGCTTCTCTCTGCTTGCTTGTCGGATAAGTATCAAGAGGTTAAGAAGTCTACTCGCCGTAGAAAGGGATATGATGCTCGTCATCGTGTTGCTCTCCGTTTACTCGCGACTTGGTTTAACATTGAGTGGATTAAAGTGGTTCGTATAGTTTACTTCTTCCTCCTTGTAAAGTTTCTTGATTTTTTACATAGTATCATCGTTGTTATGAATTAGCTATCTTGCTCTGAGATAAGATATGGAATTAGCACTGCTATAGGTTCCAGTGCTTCTTGTTCTGGCAATGTTTTGTTTTATGAGGATTTCGTATTTAGTTTCATTATTATAATATATTTGGATCTTCAATTTCTAGGAAGCAATTGAGACAATGGTGGCATGCTCTGCCATGGCCCTTCAGAAATCTGCTGAAATGAAGGGTCAGGATGCTGCATCTTCTTCGAGTACATGGGCTAAGTGGAAGCGTGGAGGAATCATTGGTGCCGCTGCTTTAACTGGGGGAACTTTGATGGCCATCACTGGTGGTACGGCAAATTCAACCTGAACCTGCTAACTTTCTTTCTTGATATAAGCGCATTTTTTTTGGTTACCTAATTTCATTTACATGGTTGTATTAAACAGGATTGGCTGCTCCAGCTATTGCCGCAGGGTTTGGTGCATTGGCACCAACACTGGGCACACTTGTGCCGGTTATTGGAGCTGGTGGGTTTGCTGCTGCGGCTAGCGCTGCTGGAACTGTTGCTGGCTCGGTTGCGGTTGCAGCATCATTTGGAGGTGAATACGTGTAGATGAGTTCACTTTTTGTCGTATTTGTGTGCATACAATTAGCCACTAGTTTTTTTGGCTTCTCTTTCATCCTCACGAATGTATCAATTCTTTGTGAGGGAGCGTCTACAGTGTCACTAATGCTTGCTTTTAAAAATGTTTTCATATCCAGCTGCTGGAGCTGGTCTCACAGGGACTAAGATGGCAAGGAGGATTGGGGATCTTGAGGAGTTCGAATTCAAAGCTATTGGCGAAAATCATAATCAAGGAGTGAGTGCCTATTTTCCATTAGCTACTAGATCTTTGTAACATAGCTTTGCATTTTGAGAGTATCAGAAACTGGTTGCTTCTCCTCTCCCTCCTTCATTTGATAATTAGTTTTTCCGTTTTTGACTGATGTGAAAGATATGTGAAAATCATTGTAACAGCGGCTAGCAGTGGAAGTCTTGGTTGCTGGTGTTGTTTTTGAAGAAGATGATTTTGTGAAACCATGGCAAGGGTTAACTAGCAGTTTGGAGAGGTATGTCGTCTGCTCAAACTTTGTATCGTAAATAGAAATCAGGATTTAATATCTAGAGCTGCTCCTTGCATCAGTTGTTTGTGTCTGATTCTCAAGCATTGTGCTATATCTGCTTCTTAATGTATGGTCTTTACTATTTCAGGTACACGCTGCAATGGGAGTCCAAGAATCTTATCTTAGTGAGCACTGCGATTCAGGATTGGCTTACTTCAAGTAATTGGTTTTCATCCCACTAAATAAACCATGTTAATGTGACAACAATTGTCAAATTTCTAAGGAAAAATTGTGATATCAATATGATGATTTCCCACAGGACTGGCCATGGAATTGATGAAACAAGGAGCAATGCACACTGTTCTGAGCTCTCTTTTATTGGCATTGGCATGGCCAGCAACAATCTTAGTAGCTGCAGATTTCATAGATAGCAAATGGAGTATTGCTATTGATAGGTAACACCTCTTTCCCTAGCAAGCTAGGTATTCAGTCTATGAAAGTGATGCACCATTTACACATCGCATTTCCAACTAATGACCAAATCTTTTGAAACCTTCGTGTTGGTACTTGCAGTCTAAGTAAACCTGTGGCTAATGGCTACTATAATCCAATTTCTTTAGGTCGGATAAAGCGGGAAAACTTCTAGCTGAAGTGCTACAAAAAGGCTTGCAAGGAAATAGGTAAAGAGTTCATCGCTGCTGCAAGTAAATGGAGTTATTAAAAGTTAAATCTATATGTATATGATTTATGCCTCGAACTATGTGATATCAGACCCATTACTCTCGTGGGATTCTCGCTTGGTGCGCGTGTCATCTTCAAATGCCTCCAGACTCTGGCCGAAACAGAACAAAACGGTAGTTTCCTATGTGTTTTATTCGATAAGAATGCATTAAAATATCGAATCTATGTTTTGCTTAATGTGAGGTTTCCACACATCTAACGTGGCAGCTGAACTAGTGGAAAGAGTTGTTATTCTTGGAGCACCCATTTCAATCAATAACGAAAACTGGCGAGACGTAAGAAAGGTAAAATTAAACTCTGTTTTGAGTTCATTACCTTACTATGGTATCAACATCTCGCATCCATAGAATCGAATCTCTTGAATGAGACCTTATATTAAACATTTTTTTGCGGTCCTTTTTGGTAGATGGTAGCTGGAAGATTCATCAATGTATATGCAACAAATGATTGGACCCTCGGTGTTGCCTTCCGCGCAAGGTACATTCATTATCCCCATTCATTACATATTAACACTTGCATTATTTCAGTTTTTATTTACCTACCTAACTCCGTTGCTTCGACAGTCTATTATCCCAAGGGTTAGCCGGAATACAACCCATTTGCATCCCTGGAATCGAAAATGTAAGCTATCTCTTTCAAAAAAATGCATTACTAGCTGATTGTTATTACAAACAATAAAAATAATAAAAAAGATGTGAGGTCGTTTTCGATAATTATAAAGTTTCTATTGTTAATTAGTATTATTTCACCTCTTGATTTCAACGTTTTACAGGTGGATGTAACCGATATGGTGGAAGGTCACTCTTCATATCTTTGGAAGACTCAGCAAATCCTAGAGAGGCTCGAAATCGACACTTATTACCCTGTTTTTCGAGACACTCTCTAAACGACTAATAAGCCAAATTAGATACGTTTTACATTTTCTCCAAATTTTACATGTTTGTTTGTAACATTCGTCGACGCTTCTGTTTTTGTAATTATTTTTTATGAAACGTTTTAAAACCACTGTCTTGCGTTGAACGTTCTTGTTTCCATTTATAGAAAAGGCAAACTGAAAATTTGATTCTCTGATTATTGTTTTGTAATTATCTTGATGAAACGTTTTTTTCAAACGTTGAACGTTCTCTGAATTGATTCTCATGAAAATAAAATGAAAACTTTCGAACCTTTTGTTTTTGAGATTTTTTTTAAAAAAATGGAGTTAACGTGTATTACAATCAATAGATAATAATGTTTAGTTGACAAAAAAAAAAAGATAACAATGTTTATTAACTATGACAAATACAGAGCTGGAGTAAATAAATTTAAACCTATATTCGTGTCATGTTCTATTTCGTTACGAATATATTACATCGTGAATCTATCCATAAACTAAAAAAAAGTTTATTTATATGTTTCTATTGTCACATTTACAAAAGTAATTTCAGCCTTGATAACAACTCATCGAGTTTGCTATAAATTTGTCAATATCTTTAATATTTGCATATAGGTGTCATGAATATGTTTAGGGGCTAAACCTCATAAAACAGTGACAATTATTTTATAAATTTGTAGACAATTACAATATTAAAATAATAAATAAACAACAGTTTATTATTCATAAATTATAATAACTAATATATTATAATATAAAATTTATGAAAATAAAATAATATAATTTTTATCAATTGTGAATAATAACATAACATATAAAACATATGTTTAATATATTATTTTAATTTATAATCTAATTAATAATTTAAACATCCAATTAGTTATCTTACACGCTAGGTAGCGAGGCACGCCTGTTTCTTCGCATTTCACTGACATAAATACGCCGTGGAGAGACTGCTATTTACCTACCCGTATTTTTTATTTTCAGCGTTTTTAGTTGAGCTGTATACTTATATGTATTTTTGTGCTTAACCTGTTACTTATATAGTTATATGTATTTTTGCTGGAGCCAAATGTAGAAGTTTTTGTTCCTACAGTTTGATATAAATTAGGTGCAATGTATTTTCTGATTATATACATAGGAAAATGGAGAGTTTTACCTTCTTATTTTGCAATCTGCGCAAGACAACAGTAGAGTTATGTCGTAGACTTTTATTAAAAAAATTGGAACCACTCTAATCATCTGTATTGTTTCTTTCGAAAATATTAGTTAGGTGGTTTTATTCCAAATATCTGTCGACTAATAAAAAAATCATTGGTCAGTAAACTTAGAAATGATTAAAAAACGAGGAAGCTGGTTGAAATTAAATATTTTAGACATCTAAAATATATTAAGCCATCACTTTCTCCGGTCTTTCAATTAGGCAATTCATAATTCATTCATCAGATGATGAAAAAAGATTCATTTTCAAGTGAATAATTAACAGATTGTTTTCAGAAAGGTTGTCAGATCGCTTTCAACACAAAAATAATTGAGAGGTCAACAATTATTTTCAAATTGGTGTAAGAAGGTGTGATGATCAGAGTAGAGAAAATTTTGAGATATAGCTAATCCATCATATATAAGAACATTTACCTCTCGATCTCAACATTATAGTGACTATGTGACACAATATGGTGGATGGTCACTCCTCATCTCTATGGACAACGTAGCAAATCAGAATTTGACAAGAAAACGCAGGTATATAGTGATTTCATATAAGCGATCTTCAAACTCCAAATTTGACAATCATCAGATAATATGAATAAATTGTTTATATTCCATATAAACAAACGAGATGACTGAGATTCTAACATATTCGTATATGAGAAAAATAATGGGACATTTTTCCTTTATCATATATATCACATGTTTGAACTACGTACTGACAAGAACAAAAAGTAATTAATTAATTATACGTAGACATTATGAGTTTCTTTTAATTTGTTTGTTTGTTAATTACTATCGTCTTTGTTTGAACGTTCTTCAACGCCGGGGAAAGACGACAACTTATGCGTTGTTATTATTTTACAGCGTCGTCCACCACCACATGTTACCGTTTTCTCTGACCGTATTGTCTCTTTTAGCTACCTTGGCTTCTTGTTTCCTCTATTATTAAGAGCGAAACTGAAATCTGAAAAATTAAAACGTGGACTCTGATGTTTGTATTTGTGTGTCTGAAAAAAGTGAGTAGAAGTTCGAGGTTCTTTACCTTTCAAGGTCATATTAAATTTGTCATACCTTTCAAACTGACCATAGTCCCAATTTGCAGACAATATTTTTTCTTTATAAAAGTTTATAAATCAGGAAAAGTTAAGTTCAAAAAAAAAGTTTATAAACCAGGGTTTATGCATATTTAAAAACTATTTCACTATATTGAATATTTTATTAAAATTTGAAAAGGGTGTACAAATAACTTGAGAGATGTCTATGATGTAAATGTTATTTTCTTCAGCGCTCTCGTGGTCCATCCAAATCAGAATCAGTCAACAGTAAATGAATAAAACACATGCATCGCCTCATTTGTTTAGTAGTAAAATCTATTCAAAACCATCCATTACTGCATTTATTTCATAAAATCTTAGCATTGTTGTCCAACAAATCTTTAATGGAAATGGGGTCACATGACTGAATTGTCGACCCCCACAATCAGAAGTAAGAATCTTTCAGAAAAATGATTAAAAGCCACAAATTAAGCGCATTCTCAGTTTTTGGTGGTACTGCTATAACAGTATATGTAACTTGAATAGGAGATGGGTCGAGAAGCTGTCTTATCTAGAAGACAATGACAAACCCTACTCGAACCAACTTTTTACAAAGCTATGGCCTAGATATTCAAGCCTTAAATGTTAGGTTTGGCTTGGAGCTAATATTAGCGATGACTGCTTCATAATTCACAGCTTGTAGCTTGTCTATAAATTTGTCATTTTCTTATCCTTCCACCACGAAATAATGTGAAGTCAAGGGGGCACCGCCAATTAGTTACAGGCTTTGATTATCTTTCGGAGATTTTCTATATGATTGAATATCTTTCAGGGGGTATATTTAATACTGATAACAATATGTTTGCAATTATTTTGTGATATTCGATAGTCCACGTATGGTACTACTATATGTTTATGAATGTGCTACGTGTAGCTACGAAAAATCTAAGTAAGTAATTGTAATTTATTGATTTCGTCAAGGTAGTTGAAGTAGGGATCGATTAGTACTTGATGCCTTCTGGTTGTAACATTATTCTTTAAGTGAGTAGTTTAGACATGGATTTTGCCATCCATCTAGAAATCTGATCGTCGATGGTGTTAAAATTAAGTAATCAACACATACATTCATGATACATAAGTGATAGGTGCATTTTCAATAAAGACTACAATGTTTTTCCATATGAATGATATATAAGATATACTATAAAACTTTTCAATAAAGAAGACGCGACCTTAACAAAATAAAATTAAATAAGAAAATATGTGAAGGGTTTAGAATTTAACTTTTTTCTATCAAGTGATCTGACTTTTTTTGAAACTACACGAAAATAATTGGCTTTTCAAAACTAAAAATTGAAAGTTATCGTCTCCAAATTTCTCTAACATTAGGTTCCTCAAATCTTAAAGTTGATGAGTTTTCACTTAGTTCACCGGTTGCCAAACTCTTTTTTTTTGGTATAAGTTGCCAAACTCTTTTCTGGACTCTTAGTGATGGAAATGCTTCTTTTTTTTTGAACAACAAGTGACGGAAATGCTTATGTTTGCAAAATCTTTGGATCATCAGTATACTTTTGTAATATGCAAATTAGTTGTAAAAAAAATCTTATTTTTCAGCGTTTACATTTCATGCAAGGAAAAGAATTCCCACAAAAGAAATTGGAAAACGAAACAAAGAGCCACTTTATGTTTCATCCAGAACACACGTGTGTACACATACATACACATACATAAACATATATTATATATAACATCCACAAATCTTCAGGGCTTCTTTTGACTTCTCACACCACTTTCAAGAACCATACCAACCACCATTCCTTTCACCCGCCACGTGCTTCGAACCATAACTTAAACAGAACAAATAAGGCGCGTGCTCGGGACAGCGTAGAGACGCGTGGCTTTAGGAGCCGTCAGACCAAACACGTCGCTCATATCAAGCTCGCTTGGTTTCATGCCATCAGGTAATTTCCACGTGAAGCAATGTAATATATGGGCCACGGCTAGTTCAAGCGCGTATAACCCGAGCTGCATACCCGGGCACGACCTACGACCCGACCCGAATGGTATAAACTCGAAGTTACTCCCTTTGAAATCTGGTACGCCCGGTTCCAAAAACCTAGACGGTCTAAACGTTTCAGGGTCAACCCAAGAGTTCTTGTCGCGCCCAATCGCAAACGCGTTGATCATAACGCGAGATTTCTTGGGAACGAAGTAACCGTCGATCTCAGTGTCCTCTGCGGTTTCGTGGAGGAGGAGTGGGATCGGTGGGTGTAGCCTTAGGGTTTCTTTGAGTGTGCATTTCAGAAAAGTCAACTTCTCGATGTCTGATTCTTCCACACGTCGGTCAAGTCCGACGACTTCAGCGAGTTCTTGTTGGACTCGGTTTAGATCCTCGGGGCTCCGTAGTAATTCAGTCAATGCCCACTCTATCGCTGACGCTACCGTTTCCGTTCCTCCAAACATAACGTCCTATTAAAAAAAGGAAAATAAGTCAATTCACACATGACGTTATAGTATTTTCTCCAATACGGTGATTTTATTTACGTGTGGTATAAAACCTTTGTGTTTTTCTACTATCAATAAAACGGCTGCATACGCAAGTTCTCTAATATTATATTAGACTACTTGTAAAAATAGAAAATATACTTGCAGAGAAAACAACCGGTTAAATAGATAAGTTTTATGACGTAACGCATTAAGAATAATGACTGTTACTAGTGCCTCGTGAAAATTATTTACCATGATGATTGCTTTGATATTGTCACGGGTAAGTTTGATAGAGTTTTGAAGATCCGCTGTCTCGCTCACTAATTTCGCCTCTTCACTGTAAAAAGCAAGAAGATCATCAACCATATCGGTATCAACAACATCTCCAGCATCAACACTGTTTTGATTCTCTTTCTTCTTCATGTGTTCATCGATGATATCGTCAATAAATCCGTCTAGGTCATTACGGGCCTTCACGAGCCGCTTGTTTATTCCTTGAGGATCGATCCACCCGAAATACGGTATGAAATCCGCTACGTTGAAGGCTCCAAAAAGCTTAGAGAACTCTTGTAAGATTCTTATGAACTCGTCTTGTCCCTTTTCACATGCTGACCCGAACGCTGCCCGGTAAGTTATGTTTCGGGTCAGTGCAAAAATTTGCTCACCAACGTTGATAGACTTACCTACGATATTTTTGGTTGACTATTAAAAAACATATATATGACAGAAAACACATGCATAATAAACTAACAAAAATTATTGTTCTCTTTTAAAATATTTAACCGCACATAGAGAGTGTGAACACGCGGGCGAACTTACCAACGTTACTAGAAACCGACCGGATCATTTTGTCCACTTCATCACGAACAGAAGCCCATGACTCGGCTCGTTTACGGCTAAACACCTTCATGACACAAACTTTCCTCATCTGTCTCCAAAACGGTCCGTAGTGAGCAAACGCCATGTCAGCTCGGTCATAAGTCAAATAGCTTATAGCTATAGTAGCTGGTCGGTTTGAGAAGACGCTGTCTTGGACTTGAAGGACTTGTTTAGCCACGTCTGGTGATGAAACGGCGTACATGTGGAGAAATCCCATGCGGAGATGGCACAAGCCACCGTACTTTTTAGCTAAGTTAGCTAAACCACGGTGGGTGAGTTGGTCCATCATTGACATATTGCCTATGATGGGCCAACCACGTGGACCGGGTGGATACGGAGGCCTTCGTCGTCGTGTGATGAGGCCGATGAAGATGAAAAGTGAGACGACGATGAGAATACCCGTGGTGGGATCTAATACTTGGCTTAGTGTTTGTGATATAGAAGACTCCATATTAGTTTTTCTTTTTTCTGGAAAATGTTTTTTTATTGTTTGTGGAATGTCTCAGGAATTGATCAGGCAAAGTTCGCCATTTTGGGATGTGTTACGAAAGGTAGGTTTTATAATCAAAGTGTGGTCCCACTTATTGCATATTTCTAATTTTATATGGGGACTTCATTTTCGTGACACATATATACATACAACTCCTTTTAATTATTTTTGTTTAATATGGAAATAAATAATATATAGACGGATTTTAATGGATATTCTTGCATTTATAGAAATTTAATGAATCGCTATTGGTACTTAGTGGATTTTAATTAGGGAAAGGGTGAGACTATAAAAATAGTTGTTGATATTAATGAGTACTTGGTTTACCTAGAATAAATTGGTGGTATAAATATATGTTCCCTCAATAACATAATAATTAAAACAGTTAAGTATAAGAATTACCGAATTCAAACAATTGTAGTTTTTCTACTTTCGAACATTGGTAAAGATATCTTAAGCAAAAAAAAACATTAGTTAAAATATCCACAAGGTCTATTAATAAAAGCTTAGACATTACCACAAGCACTGTTGACAACTCCGAATATTAATTAAGAGCTCGAAACCATAATTAACCACAGTCTGTTAACTGAAGTTTTTAGCTTCATTAAGAAAAAGGGTTCTTAAATTTTTTTAGATTTTAATTTAAAAATACTAAAAAATGTCTATTAAATAAGAGATATAAGAACCGCCTCTTAATCAAATTTTTTTTAAAAAAAAGTCAAATCATGAGTTAAGAATCCCGACTAAGAGACTGCGGTTAATCAATAATCATGCTCTAGAAATAGACTGTTAGACTGACAAAGTTCCCTTACTTTTGTCAGGTAGGTAAGGTTCTTTGACACATAAATTAAAAGATATATTAAAAATATATTCTTTGAGACATTATATTCTTTACGTTTGGTGTTTGGAACAGAAAATGTGTTTAAAAAACTTATGAGTTTTTTTTACTACTGTTAACGCAAACGCATAATTATATTTGAAACAATCAGGATTCAGGACTGATAGGACATGGTTTTATTTTCTAATTCGGCTCCTTTGTTTTTAATAAGTAGAGCAATTTTTTGAAAAAAAAAAAGTGATTTTTGAGCTAAATATTGTTTTCCTGGCTGCAAAAATATATTTTCGATGCAAATACTGTCGCATTACAATATCCATATCAGTTGTTAGAAACCTGTACAGCTTAGACAGTACTACACATTTGCAGCGCGAGAGAAAAGGAAAAGATTTGTAATTAATTGTAAAGGTTCATGTGATAATAGTATACGAGATTGACATTTTCGAAGACTGGCTCTCGAAGGCAACAAAGTTGGGTGTAATGTTTTTAATAACACTTTCGGTTACGGTAAGAAAGAGTAATTAGTGAATAATTACAAACTAAAAAGGTAAATACAAGAATGCTGAGTGTAACGTTTGCTCAAAGGTAACAAAGTTGTTTTTAGTAACGCTTTCTGTTACGGTAAGATAGAGTAGTTAGTGAATAATGACAAGCTGTAAATTAAATACAAGAACACTGAGTGTAATGTTTCTCTCAAAGGTAACAAAGTTGAGTGTAACGTTCTTAATAACATTGTCTGTTTGTGGTTAGTGATAATGAAAAACTGTAGAAGTAAATGAAAACAATACAAAAAAAGCTGAGTGTAACTTTTGCAGTAAACCATTCTGTATTGGTTTTGTGATTAGTAAACAATGAAAGCGTTATACCTGTACGGCAGCGGTAAAATCTGTTTAGCACAATTTAAACATTATTTTATGTAGCCACGTTTTTAGTTTACTGCTCGGTTGAATATTATCAAACGTGGGACCATGTTGACATTGATATTGATATCGCGTTTCTAATTAGCTGGATAAGATCAATAAGCATTGGGTATTTTGTAGTAATATACCTAATTAAATCGAATAATATATTCTTTCTCGTAATAGTCTGACCTTACCAACTTCATGTCTTTTTTGTGTCTGTTCTTACCAACTTCGTTTTATATTTAACTTAGTGACTGAAATATATTAATCTAAACACTGTTTTTAAAAACCTATTTTTTTGCTAACGGAGAAAGAAAATGGCGCTAAACTAATTAAAGTTAATTTTTCTCTTACTCGAGCATTTCCTAATATCTTCTGTATCTAAAAGAAAAACTCTTATGTTACTTAATCAAACACATGTTTTAGTCTTCACTAAAGAAGGTTATAAAAATGCACAGAACTTTTGTCTATCTAAGACCATCAAACTTTTCAACAAGAAACAATTTCTTTTCGTGTAAAGTAACGTTATGAATTTAAAAATATTTCGTATATAGTCTCACTTTAACATGCACATCTACCGTGTATAAGTTTTTTCATTTTAAACATATTCTCCTCGTTTAAAATTTCTTTTGGTTGAGTTAACTAAGCACACGCAGTGGTCGGTAAGTTATGTAACCACTCGTTCTCCGGCATTAACCAATCTTTCTAGAAAAGATAACTAAGAAAAAATCATGTCCCGATTAGTAGGTGTATTTTTCAACTGCTTTATTATTCTAAATTAAATACTGTACAGAAAATTCAAAGAAAATCAATTTCAGTCCACATTATTCTTTGGTTTTCATATTTACTATTCTTCCAGTTGCCACTAGAATCCTAAGGTATACCAGATAATTACGTTGTATCAGAGTTCTTAATAGATTAGATGACATAGCTAATTGCAATTTAAACATTAAACGACGTCGTTACAAAAAAAGACTGTATATCATATGCCAACTAGTATACGTTTATTTAACCTAAATTATTAGAACGTACCTAGCCATTTTCATTGGTTCACAATGATATCATAAAGATATGAATCACGAAATTTTACATGTACATAAGCTCTTTAAAGTTTATATAGAAAACATAAACGATAAACATAACTCGTATCAACCTTAGGTGTATATCCGCCGATGTTAAGAGGTACGTTTCATCTGACTTTCACCGCCTATATTTAAACCGTTTTAATCCATATAAGAATACTTAATTTATGTACATAATTTGGTTTTACTCCGAATTCAAGCATATTGGACCAGGAACGAATAATTTCGATTGTGAGCCAAAAGTATTAATAACAAATCCAATTGTTCTTAACTCTTATTAGCTCGCTATTTACGTCGTCATACCGTCATCTTTACATAATTAATTACCATTAATTATACAAATACGTAATCACAGTCATTATCCATTTTAAAATAATTTAAAATAATGGAATATGGATTTGGGCCTATCATTTAGTCATTTACGTCTCGGTGCGCTTGTGAATTCCGTCGCTTCACGCGTCTCCGTCATTTTTCTGGTCAAATTTCATCAATTAGAGAGTTTTCGTCTGGATATATTTTCAACTTTTCACATTTATTTTCATTACAGTCTCCTTTTAATGAGACAAATATTTGATCCTCATATATGTATTTTTAATACTACTATTTTATCCAATTCTCTTCGGATGGATAGATGAAATCAGTAGTTCAGAAAACTACTCTGTCAAATATATTTTCAGGATCAAGTCTAACAATATCGGCCCAAAGTCAAGACACGGATATAAAGAGAATAACCCAGTACTAATACGTGGACCTAATATTATCGGCCCATAAAGAATAAGACTACGACCAAATAACAGTTTATTACTTTATTGTAATACCTTCGGATCTCATTAGCGATCGGGAATCAGACCCCTGGCCTCTAGCAACAACACTTAGGTGGATGTCGAATATGGATTAAAGGATTTATTCTATTATGTGAACAGAACTAAAAACTCGTATCCTTAATTCAAATAGGATATATCGATTCTAGTAAACTGGAATAATATCGTATTATCTTCTAGTGATTGTGATATATGTATATATATCTTTATTTAAGGTTGAATAGTTATTTTGATTCGGTCTTTTTTGAGTATGAAAATGACAACGCCATGTAACATTTTGGTACTCCTAAAAGAAAAGTATATTACGTACGCCTATTTAGATCCAACCAACACCACAACAAAGCGTCTTCGTGTGAAGGAATTATCAAAATTGGAAATAACGTAAACCAAAAGAGACGCCATCCCTATATAAATAAAACTTATTACGTATAGGGTACGTTAGACAATACCCTTTTAGTGCCCACATTACCTACTATTTTATCATATGCTCTTGATTTCTATTTATTGATTTGTTATGTTGCTGATAACAATAAACATATATATATATATATGTATTATGCTACTTTATTTTAAAACCCACATGCATTTGCAATGAACTCCTACGTACCCAATGACAGACAGTTATCTATCTATATTAATTATGCAAAAGGTCGTGGATTAGAACAAGCCCGCGTTTAACTACGTTTCCTTATATATTCAAATAAAAATGTTTTCTAGCCTTGATCGAGTATTATAGATCGTTGGACCATCTTGCGCGTGAAGCATTTTTTTATAGTTTGGTCACTCTATGATAGATAGATAAACTGAGAACAAATTTTGAAGGAAATAAAAAGTTGGTAGGTTCCCTATGGGAGATGCATGTGCATGAGATTAGTTAAATTAATTGCTTAGGACTGATAGTTAAGAGTGGATAGAACATACTATAAAAAGGAGAGGAATGAGGGAGTGAGAAGTGAATATAGTTTGATGTTTTGATTTATATACTGATAGTTAAAATGGAGAGTATAAGCGAGGGATCATCATCAAACTTGATGGTTTTATTGTTTGGTATTGCTTCTGTTGTGTTGGTGCTGAGCTCAAACAATGTTAATGGGTTACGAGACTTAAAGGAGAGAGATGGAAGTGAGAGTAGGTCTATGAGTGGTACTACATCTTCAAGCGTTTTGGATTCTAAGAACTTTTATACGAATGTTTCGACCGCTGGGTTTGAAAATGACTTAGTTGGTGAAAATTGTCATGCAAACAAGAGTAGAAAATGTGAGGGAGGAGGAGGTGGTGGGGGTGGAGGAGGCGGTGGTGGAGCCAGAGAAGAAAATACACACAAAAAGAAAAAAAGAAATAGTGGTGGTGGAGGTGGAGGTGGAGGCGGTGGCAGAGGTAGCGGAAATGGCTCCGGCCGTGGCTGGGGTGGTGGTGGAGGCGGCGGTGGTGGAGGAGGCGGTGGTGGAGGAGGAGGTGGTGGTGGAGGAGGCGGTGGTGGAGGAGGCGGTGGTGGTGGAGGAGGAGGAGGAGGTGGTGGGGGTGGGGGTGGAGGAGGAGGTGGTGGTGGCGGTGGAGGATATCGTGGCGGAGGTGGGGGAGGAGGAGGTGGCGGAGGTCGTGGAGGAGGTTGGGTAGGAGTAGGCGGAAGTGATGGGAAGGGCGGAGAATGGGGCTTTGGATGGGGATGGGGAGGTGATGGACACGGCGGAAACGGCGGTCGTTGTTGGTATCCCGGTTGTGCTAAAAAGATCAAAGGGAAGTCATAGGTAAATCAGACATACACTAAGAGCTATGATATGACTTTTAGCCATGCTTTTTAATCACTACATACACAATAATTCCACTGTTTTGTAACCCCTTTTTTCTTTGTTATATGTACTATCAACGGCATAAGAACAACAACACAACGATTAATTTCGTTGTTAATTTTGTTTTTATGTTATGTGCTTCGATTGAAAAACAAAATAATAATATGTTTCCCATTTGTTTGGTCTTACTTCTTCTGTCAATATTTGATTGATTTATCAAAAGAAAAAAAATAAAAGTTCCTAATTCTTTCACTAGTTAGACATAGCCCGGTCAAGTATTTGAGAAGGACCCAATTAGTTCCAAACGACCATAGTTTTTATTTTAAATCACAAGTTCAATAAACCAAATATCTCTAATCATAGCTCAAACTCATGAATATGGAACAACCTACCATCTCTCTGATTATCTTATCATAACTTACTGATGTAGTCTATCTAAAAAAAAATAACATTATGCATATGAATAACAATATGAAACTAGTAAACTAGAAACATAGGTTACAACAGGTTAACCCTGACCCTGATCCGCCGTTTTCGTCAGTCGCAGCTCCAACACTTTCCTGTGTGAGTTAGAGTGAATCTCAGTCGAAAACGTCGGGCTACAAGCCGGTCTATACTCGGGTAAAAGCCTACCCGACTTAAACCGGACCCCACACGCATTACACAGCGTCTTCGCACCTAACGGACCCATCCTCCACTGAGGCGTTTTCTGGACCCCACAATGGCTGCAGCACCGCCTCGTCTGCTGCTGGATACCGTCCCCGGACGACGTCTCTGCCTTCGGTCTCCCTCTCTTCTTCTTTCCGAAGGAATAGGGTGACTCCAGGGACCATAGATGGCCATTGGTACGACGGCGTTTGCTTCGGGGTTTAACCGGAACGCACTGCCTCTGAACCTCCACCGTTGCAACTGGATTCACCTGAAAGTCACCGTAAAGATAAGACTCCGGAAAAGAATCATCTACGAAATTGGAAAGCCATTCTAGGTCTTCAAAATCACCAACCTTCGTAAAAAAAAAAAAAAGATAAGTTAATAATAAGGGAAAGAGAAACATAGTGCGCGAGTGGACTCACTGGAACGTTGAGCTTAGAGTCAGAGCCGGGAAGAGATAAGATATCTTCGAGAGGTGAAAGAAGGGTGATTTGGTCGGAAGAGCTGTTAGCTTTCTCACGTTCTTCTTCTCTTGGTGAAGAAGAAGACTTCTCTCGTACGAAAGCGTCCGTGCTAGACAAGTCAAGAAGGTCTCAGATCTCTTAGAAACACAAAGAGTTATAAGAACAACTTTTCTTATTAGCTTTAGAAACTACTCAAAACTAAAGCTCTCAATATGTTTCACTTAGATCATATGGAACACCTCTCCATTAGACCTATATTTATATGAAAGACAATTCCCTTTAACATGTGGGATATGGAAAACACAAACCTAACCTAAATAGAAACTTCCTTTTCCTATTTCTAGGTTTCCTTATTGTGTTTATCTTAACATATTAAACATCTAATAATATGTTAAGTTTCCACAAGCTTGGAATTATCCAACATTCACCCCCTTAATTCCAACTTGAATTAGGGAGATCAATTTCTTGAACTCCGATTAAGCTCCTCATTTGCTTGAACTTAATCATCAAGTAATCATCCTCCACCACACCATGGTGTGCGAATCCACCCATTGAATTCACATCTTTCTCAAGGTTAGACCGGATGCTCTCCTTGCTTCCGTACCGCTTCTTCTTAGAATCGGCCCAGTTTTTGTAGAACCTTCTCATGACCTCTTCACTTAAGTTGCGATGAGTCTTGTGGCTGAAGCTCACTGCGATGATAACTCTGGTCACATCCGCCATCTTGCGTACGTGAGCTCTGATAAGGATGTCGGCCTTCTGCTCAACACCCAACAGATTTATCTCTGGTTCATCTTCAGCCTTTGAGAACCTTGACTCCATTGGTACGTGTGTTGTATCACACGCTTCCACCTTTGTGTCACACACTCCTCCGTGAGTCGTGTCACACACTCCTCCGTGAGTCGTGTTACACACTCCTCCATGAGTCGTGTTACACACTCCTACGTGAGTCGTGTTACACACTTCCATCTTTGTGTCACACAGGATTCCTTGAGTATACCTCTCTTGCTTTATACTGATTCCGTCTGCTCCTTGAATCACCTCTATGCCAAGGTAGTACGTTAGCTTACCTAGATCTGACATCTCGAACTTCTTAGACATCTCCTCCTTGAATTGCCTAATCACCTTAAGCGAAGTTCCTGTCACAAATAGATCATCAACGTAGATGGCTATGATCAAGACGTCTCCTCCTTGAGTCTTGCAGTACACTGATGGTTCCTTCGTGCACTTCTCAAATCTCATCTCCTTGAGAACCTGATCGAGTTTTACACTCCATGCTCTGGGTGCCTGGCGTAACACATGCAACGTCTTGTGTAACACACACACTCGATCCTCTTCTCTTTTCTTCTCAGAACCAGTCGGTCTATCTACAAGCTCCCATATCTTGTTTCTTGTGATAGACTCCAACTCGTCTTCCATAGCTTCAACCCAATCTTCTTCACATGATAGGTTGAACTCATCTGAGGCAATTTCTCCTCCTCTATCGGTGCATCCTAGATTGAACACATCTGAGGCAACCTCTCCTCCTCTATCGGTGCAACCTATATTGAACATAGCTGAGGCACGCTCTCCTCCTCTATCGGTGTGAAATCTTTTGAACCGATAGAATGCCTCACCATTATCTGCTGGCGTTGGTGGTGCACTTATTCCACACAAATCTCCAAGCAATAATCCTAATGGCTTTGATGTACAAACCATGGCCTTAGTCGGGAATGAATCTCTGATTTGCTTCCCTGCGAAACATGTGTCACACACGCCTTCTTCGTGTGTTACACTTGGGAATGAGTGTCTCATTTGCTTCCTTGTGAGACATCTGTCACACACGCCTTCTTCGTGTGTTACACTCTGCATTCCTACGACCATCTCCTTTCTTACCATGTTCATCACTCCATTGCATATATGTCCTTGTCGAGCATGCCACCTCCATGTAGCATCATCGTCCCTGACATGTAAACATTCCGGGTAGCTTATCTCCATAGGGGTCTTGTAGAGACGGTTTGGAGATCTTGTCACACGAACTAGTAACCTTCCATGCGAATCTGTGAGCGTTAAGTAGACATCTTTCATGTTAACCTCACATCCGTTCTCTGTTGCTTGCCCAAGACTCAATATATTGTGCTTCAGATCGGGTATGTAGTATATGTCCTTGAGTGCCTTCTTCTCTCCAGTCTTGCACACAAATGTAACCACACTCTTTCCTACAATGTCAACACACGATCCATCACCAAACTTCACCTTCCCTTTGGTGTTGAGATTCAAACTCGAAAAGAACTCCTTATTCCCTGTCATGTGATTGCTCGCTCCATTATCCAAATACCAGACACTTGCATCGCCTTTGTTGATATCAAGATTCTTCGGAATCACTTATCTTCGTTCAAAAACACCACTTCGTGTACATAGAGTGCATCAGCCTCTTCTGTCTCGTTTAGGTTGGTTTCTTGATCCTTCTCTATCTTTTCGGGACAGACAGTTGCGTAGTGACCAGGCTTGTCACATCTCCAACATATCAGCTTTGAATGATTCTTCTTCGAGTTGTTATCTTCGGTGTGTGACGCACGGTTTTGGTTGTGTGACCTACCTCGACCTCTGCCTCTACCGTTCCTTCCTCTTCCTCTACCACGAGAATTCTCATAGCCCCTCTGACTATGCTCTTCATTGTTCGAAAACATCAGCTTCCCTTGGTCTTCTTTCTGAGTTTCTTCTCCTACACGCTCCTCGTACGCTTTAAGCCTTCCAACTATGTCTTCAAACCCCGTCGAGTTGAGATCTAGGACTTGCTCAAGTGATGCTACGATCTGGATATACTTGTGTCTTGGAAGACCCTTCAAGAACTTCTTGACCATCTTGGATTCTTCTATGTTTTCTCCCAACGAGGTTGCTTTGGATGATAGGCCCGATATCTTCCCCGCGAAGTCATCGACCGTATCTGCATCATCCATCTTCAACCTATCAAACTCTGTCATCAACGTCTGAAGTCTCGCCTCCCTTACACGATCAGCTCCTAGGTGTCGCGACTTGATGGCGTTCCAGATCTCTTTTGATGCGGTTTGTTCTCCCAACTGGAAAATCAAAGTCTCTGGAACAGATTGAAACAAAAGAGCTATCGCAACATCGTTCTTCTTTTGATCATCTGAACCGGGTTCGATTGTGTCCCACACTTCATGAACACGTAGTAGAACCTTCATCCTCATCGACCAAACTGTGTAGTTTGTCGATGACAACATCGGACATTGGATGGATGTAGATCCAAAGTCCTTCGTGCGTGGAGCCCTAGTCACGTCAGCCATCTTGCCGTCGCGATCTCTTGTTCACAAGCACCAGGATCTTAAGCTACAACTTAAGCTTAGATCGAGTCTCCAACCTGAGGCTCTGATACCAATTCAGATCTCTTAGAAACACAAAGAGTTATAAGAACAACTTTTCTTATTAGCTTTAGAAACTACTCAAAACTAAAGCTCTCAATATGTTTCACTTAGATCATATGGAACACCTCTCCATTAGACCTATATTTATATGAAAGACAATTCCCTTTAACATGTGGGATATGGAAAACACAAACCTAACCTAAATAGAAACTTCCTTTTCCTATTTCTAGGTTTCCTTATTGTGTTTATCTTAACATATTAAACATCTAATAATATGTTAAGTTTCCACAAGCTTGGAATTATCCAACAAGGTCATCGACGGAGAAATCACTGAGGAATGCTTCTACATACTCCATGTTGCTATTTTTTTGGGGTAAGAATTACCCAAACCGGTGACTACAGTTATTTTAAAGATAGGAGGAGCAGTTACATATTTCAAGAAATGATTGTTCGAGTTCCAATATTTTCATTTGTTTTTTTTCTTTCAAAAATTTAAAATTCATGAGATAGAGATGGTGGAGTCAGGACATAACTGATTGGGGTCTGTAAGCAAAGAGTGGGTTAGGTTTTGTGGATTTGGGAGACTTGTTTGGCAATGTCTCGTCATTAATCAACAAACCAATGCATTGCCACCTCATTTTCCCCATACCAACGTAAGAATTTTTTTATCTACAGACGTTTTAAATGGTTAATCGAAATTTAATGGCAGTTTTACAGAGTTTTGTTTGATAATTAAGTTATTACAAGAGGATAAACTTTTCAGAGGATTTATTTGGTTGACTTGCAGAATGTGATCTTGTTTCTATCTCATGAATGTGATCAGAATGTAACATCAAGAAGACAAACCAAAATACAAGAAAAATGGAAAAAAAGGACAGAAATAATGGAATTTTTAAAAGGGAATGGTGTTTAACCTAATGAGTAATGATTGGAGGTTCATCTCAACCTAAATATTCATGGTTTTTATTTTTGTAACTGTTCATGTTTTTTTTTTACTTGGAAGTGTTGTTGTTATTGGGCCAAAACAATCGCCGATCAATTATCCACGAATATGGTTGACATGAACTTACAGTAATTAGTCCGTTAGAATTAGCCATTAGGTAAATGGAATATATTTTCTTGGATAAAAGAAATTGATGGCATTGGAGAAAAAAAATTGAAACTGATAATAATTCGTCGAGAATAATGATTTGAGAATATGGAATTTAAAGTCATGCATTAGGGGGCCACTAAACCGTCGGTGGAAGGCCCAGTGTGGAGAATCCGAAAATGGGACCGAAAAAACAAATCATTTTGATTTTTTTTGTCTTCAAATAAAGAATTGAATGTGTCGCCCAACTCCTCACCATAACATATGATAAATTGGTAGTATAATCTCTCATCAGAGCATCATCGTAAGCCGAATAGATGTATTCAGAAGCGTGTACAGTATACTGAAAAATGCACCCGCTTCACCCGTCCAAAAATTTAAAATAATTTTATTCTAATGATTTAAACTTATTTAAATAAAAAATCATTTCTACAAAGTAGACTAACTCATCTTCTGAATTCATATATTTTTTATATGACATAATATAGCATAAACTTATTCTTTTACATTGTTAGACTTGTATATTTGGTGAATATAATATATCGTATTGCAAAATTATTCTTATTATAGTTGTAAATAAGTTTATTTCTAAAATTTGTCTTAGGTCCATAAAACCCTTCGCATGCCACTGGATATATTGGTGTAAGACACTAATGAAATTCCTTGAATTTGTAACAATTTGACTCACATACAGTAGACTAATTGTGAACTACACCAACACATAAAAGTATTGTATACTTCAGTTAAAAATTAAAAAAGGATAAGCTCTAAAACTAGTAACTACTCGAACGTGCAAACACCTAATCTTTTATTCTAAAAGAAAACACCTAATTTTTTACTTAAATTTCAAAATAATACCATGTTCATACGAATCATAAAAGCAAGTATATATTAAAAATAAGGGTATAAAGATGATAGATTTCTAGCAACATACGCATATGTAGATTACACAAAAGATATAATATATCACTAGTAGCAGCATAGGCTTTTCTTTTTCTGGTCAAAGCATAGGCTTTATATAGATTAAACAACATAAACATGCAACATTATATTCGATATAAAAATAATCTACTGAATTTAAAGCAAATGGGTGTTTGGTCTAGTGGTATGATTCTCGCTTCGGGTGCGAGAGGTCCCGAGTTCGATTCTCGGAACACCCCTTATTTCTTTATATTGCTCTATCATATTTTTTTTCCCTCTAGATTTTTGTTAACGCAATAAAATGCGTACAATACGGTGGTTCACTTACCTGGAAAAGTAACGTTTACATGACTAATTAGCCCAATGGGCTTAAGCACACACAATTAAAACTATAGTGTATATATATATATCATTTTCTTCGAAAATAAACATTACACTATATGCGTTTAGTTTGTTTTCAGAACAGATCGGATTAGTTTTTATGACTATTTTCCAACCATCTCCACACAAGGATAATCACAGATCTATTGGTCCAAAACACAGTAGACAACCTAATGAAAGTAGTACTGTTGGCGTTTCCAAAATTATACTGAAGTTTCCCAACTATATTTATGTTAATCGTATCACCCATGCTACTACTTTATTCAACACAAAAATAAACTAATACAACTTCGTAGATATGAATTTGATATCACGAGCAGTGAAGCATTTAATGACCGGTGCCGCTAACCAGTAACCTGACGTTAGGATTTTTATTAGGTGAGACAATATAGACACCAATTAATGTCACCGATCCGATCCATACTATAAAGTCTTTGTGGAAAATAGCTAACATGTTACATGTGAAAACTCAATGTCTTATCAACTTGTATAAGATTTAATTCAAAATTTTGACTTTCACGTTCATGATAACGATTTATTAACCTTAAGACATCAGAACCTAATTTAATGTTTACCTTACTATTTCCACTTTTAACCACCACCCATAAGTGGTTGAAACACACTAGCTCCAAAAGCGGCAATAAAAGAAAAATAAGCAGCGAGCTTTTTAACAACCAAATTCTGCTTCAGAACAGATTAGAGAGAGTTAACGAGAGAAAGCCATGGAGGAGGTTGTGGATCAGAGCTTGAGAGAGATGAGAGATACGTTTGCGAGCGGGAGGACGAGGAGTGTGAAGTGGAGGAAGACACAACTCGAAGCTATAATAGAGATGGTTAAAGACAACGAAGACAAGATGTGTGATGTTCTGTTTCAAGATTTGGGTAAACACAGTACTGAAGCTTTCAGAGATGAGCTTGGCTTTGTCATGAGATCTGCTACTACTGCTTTAAACTGTCTTGATAAATGGGTCGTTCCCAAAAAGGTAAGAACCTTATACTATGCACATATTTAACAACTGAAGTATAATACAATATGGTTTCCGGATTAGGAAACTCAACGATCTTGAAAATTTGCAAGAAATACTCCATCGGTTTCTAGCTGATCATGTTCTTTTTAAAAAATTGTTCCAAAAATATATTTTATTTTCAACACATCTATATATTCGGTAATAACCGTAAATTATCAATTTTGAAAATATTGAATTTATTACATTTTGATTGGTTAAAAATTATGGAAAATAGCTAAGAACAGAAAATAATATATGTATAATGAAAATTTAAGTGTGAAAACATCAACATACATTTTTAAAAAATTGAGGGAATATTTTTTTTTGATAATTGTTTTTTTGATGCGGAACAAAACAGAGCAACCTTCCTCTGTTGTTCTACCCATCCACTGGGAAAGTGATCTCAGAACCGTATGGGACGGTTCTTGTTCTGTCTAGCTGGAATTTTCCTATATGTAAGATTTCAGATCTTGAACCACTTCCATGTTTTCTTTAATAGAGATAAATTTGTAACGTAGCTATTGTTTGTGGTCAGCTTTGTCTTTGGACCCATTGATTGGGGCAATATCAGCAGGAAATACCGTGCTCCTCAAGGCATCTGAATTAAGCCCTAACGCATCTGCCTTCCTCGCCAAGACAATCCCGTCTTATCTGGACAGTAAAGCCATCAAAGTTATCGAAGGAGGTCCTGATGTCGCCACTATCCTCTTAAAGCATCAATGGGACAAGATCTTCTTCACCGGTATCATTCACTTCACCCCTCAAAACTCAGGGACTTGCTTGTAGTGGAGTTTACGTAATTATTATTTGTTTGTAGGGAGTCCAAGAATTGGAAAAATCATAATGGCTGCAGCTGCAGAGCATTTGACTCCAGTGACATTGGAGCTTGGTGGAAAATGTCCCACCATAGTTGATCACCACTCTGTCTCCAAGGACATGAAAGTATGTGTATTGGTCTGTTTTACCTGATCTTGAAAGTGTCTGAATTTTATTTATTGGTGATGAGCATGTGTAGTCGGTTGTGAAGAGAATCTCTGGAGGGAAGTGGGGTTCTTGCAGTGGACAAGCTTGTATCTCTGTAGATTACGTTCTTGTCGAAAAGAGTTTTGCGTCTTCTCTGGTAAGTCTACACACAAACGCAAATGAAAATGCTGTATCTGTAGTATCTCTAAGAGTTTGGTGATTTTTTTTCTATAGATTGAAATGTTGAAGCCGATGATAAGGTCTTTCTTTGGGGAAAACCCTAAAGAATCTGGATGTCTCTCTAGGATTGTCAACAAGAAACACTTTCAGAGATTGGCTCGTCTTCTTAATGATCCTGGTGTTCAAGCTTCAATCGTTTATGGTGGCTCCATGGATGAAGAGAAGCTGTATGCTTTTGATTTAATCATGTTTCTTGCATCACAAGAAATCAGTTCTACAAGTTCTTTAACCTAAATTTGTTTGACAGGTATATTGAGCCAACCATCTTGTTGGATCCTCCTCTTGATTCTGAGATAATGAATGAAGAAATATTTGGCCCAATTCTCCCTATTATCACAGTGAGCATCTTCAATCTAACTCTATATTATGTTCTACATATATAATAGAGTTTTAAATATTTATATAAACATATATATTTAGAGATAAAATAAAATTTCTTTATATCTTCTTTTAAAAATTCTATTATAAAAATTATACAATGGAACAAATTCATCTTTATAATATAATTTTTCTTTTTTTGAATTTTAAATTCATCTAATTTAGAAAAAAAAATATAGAAGTGTGTTAGAGATATAAGCAAATATAAAGTACATCGTAGTGTCGTACAGATTACTGAATTTTTTTTGCTGATTATCTATCTCCTCTGATGTAATGAAGTTACGTGACATCCAAGAAAGCATAGGGTTCATCAAGTCAAAACCAAAGCCACTTGCCATCTACGCATTCACCAAGGACGAGAACCTTAAAACTAGAATCTTGTCAGAAACATCTTCCGGAAGTGTTACTTTCAACGACGTCATGATCCAGGTATATATAATATGCAGAGCATGATTTTTGACTCTGGTTTAAGACAATTTTAGAATTTTTTTTACATCTTCAAGTGTTATTGTAATTGCAGTATATGTGTGATGCGTTGCCCTTTGGAGGAGTGGGAGAGAGTGGAATAGGAAGGTATCACGGGAAATACTCATTCGAATGTTTCAGTCACGAGAAGGCAATAATGGAAGGAAGCTTAGCAATGGATCTTGAAGCTCGATACCCTCCATGGAACAGCTTCAAGCTCACCTTTCTTAGACTCGCATTTCGTGAAGCTTACTTCAAGCTTGTTCTCTTTATGCTTGGTCTTAAAAAATAAAGTCAGGGAATGAGGAAGAGAGGCACACGCACACACACATTATACACATATATATGAGATTGATCCATATGACTTTATGTTTGATTTTCATGTCTTCACCTAATAAGTTTGATTCAACTGTCATTCAAGCTTTGATTTTCATATCTTCACCAAATAAGTTTGATTGAACTGTTATTCAAGATTGGGATATTATATATAGTAATTTGTTCACATCTAATATATTTCTACCGTGATATATTCTGAGTAAACCCGGTTAAAAGTAAATTTAACGAAAAAAATATATATCAGTATTACGAAATTCTGATTGCAAGATAGCCGCTATTCAAACAATATAGGCAGTGGCGAATTAGATAGTAGTGGAATTATACTTCTTGGTTAATGAGTGAAATAATATACTTGGATGAACCATTTTACAAGAAAATATATGAATAATGTGATACTTCAATACTCAATATCCATCTAGAAATATTGGTATTTAACTATTAATAAATGGACCACTCAACCGTATACCTGTATATATACAAATACACAGTAATATACCTACATAGGGTCGTGTATATGTGAGTAAAGTATACGAGTCTTGTCCAAAGAAAAAAAGAAGAAAAAAGCTGATGAAAAGTATGGGCACACACCACAATTATAGGTTACTGCATCACTGAGCCAGTTTCTTTCATCCCCACCCTAAGTAAAGAGCTCTACCAAAACCCTAGCTAGCTTCTTCTTTTTCTTGGTTGGTTGGTACGTCCCCTTACTTGCCCCTCCTCATATCCAATCTCTGCAACATTCCTCATTATTATTAATTTCATCTTTACTTCTCTCTCTCTCTCTCTCTCTCGTCATGTCTTATATGTATCTTCTTGAACTCAAATCCAACCAGAAACCATATCTCTTTTAGTTGTGTCCTTCACTCTTGGAGAGTTCACAATCAAGGAGCATGGGTGACTTGTCAGACAAGGTACGCTCCACAGCCTAAACTACGTGAACTTGAGGTGATCTAATCGTTTCTTTGTTTCCCTTTCTTTAGTGTTTGGTTAATAAAGTGACACTATATAAGGATTTGTATGCATTGTTACATATATACATGTCTTTTTTTTTTTTTTTTTTTTTAACACATCATATACATGTCTATTTTCCTAAAAATAGGATTAAATCGGCTACTTATATTGTTATGGTTTCCTAACTTCGGGTGAATATCTGTGCGTAATTAAATTAACAAAGAAACGCTTACAAAATCGATGAATGAGTCTTTATACTAATAAAAAATAAACTAATAGCTTTGTTTTTTGAACACCTAACTAATAGCTTCTATTCTTCTATCACTGAACGGAATTTCGTGAATTTTTTTAACAGATGATTTCGCGATATTTATGCACATCTTATGGCGGATGTTTCTTAGACGAAAATAATATAATGTAAAAGAAGTTATTTTTGGTTCAGTAACTATAATATTTTTGTAATGATAAAATCATTGGCGTCAGAACGTCTCAAAGAAAAAAAATCTTCATGTCTTTGTTTTGTAATCCGATATATTATTTAGTGTCTTGTATAATCTAAAGTTAGTAACACTAGCTAGTTTAACTTATAATTAGGAGCTCTCATTAAATCTTATGATTAAGAATAATACATAAATAAACTCTAAAACTAATTGCCTTGTTTTATTCACCAGCACTGCTCTAACCATAGGCACGTGATGCAAGAAGAATTTATATAAATCCACGAGTTGTTCCCTATATTGTCTATGAAATTAGCTAGAATATTAATTATCATATATACATATTCTTCCCTTTTTATAAATTTTCAAACACCAATTTATTGCGAACAAGAACACTGAAAGACGAATTGACGATATATAGGACCGGCCAGTACGATAATCGTAACTTATATTTTGAAAATATTTGCCCTCATTTGCTTTCCTGTCGTTATCATTATTTAATTTACTTTAGTTAGTTTACCTTTAAATTTAGATAGACTCCAGTCTACCTTATGAAAATATTAAATTTATTCAATATTATAACATAAAGAATCTCTCGTGTTTATCCAACCGGCAATATCGGCATAAACATGGAAGGAAAAACGTATCGAGAACCAAAAAAATTACATGTTTCATAAACCACGAATACTCAACATTTATAAAAAAAATATCCATTACCGTACAGTTGAAATATAAAACTAAACACATTACAAATAAACAAACATGCAGATGTTGAACCGATTTGCAGTATCGTCCATGTAGTATATGATTGATAAAAAATCACAAAACAACACATTACTATATATTTTTATTTTTTAAACTCGAGTTCTTGATTATTTAAGATCTTGGTGGGTTTTGATAGAATTGCGTACCTGGTGGCACGAACATAGTCGCCATGTTACTGGAATAGTAACCACTCGAATTAGGATCTACAAACATCGTCGACGATCCTCCTCCACCGTCAGCCATTGCCGGAGTATTAATTGGATTTCCACCACCTGCAGATGAGCTTTGATGATCGCTTCCGCCACTACCACCACTCACGTAGCTGCTTTCAGGGCCTTGGTCATATAGAATCCCTTTGAAGAGATGACCTCCGATGTTCACTGTCGTTTGATAGGCGTATTGACCATCATCTTCTCCGTCGTCTACGCCGCTCATTTTTACACACTGGAAAAGCGCATCCGAGCTCACTTCCGGCGGAAAACTTGCCTCCCCCATTTCTAACCCTAAAAACATACACACATCAACTTTGCAACACACAAAAAAACAACGCACATAAACAATACATTCTTGTGACGATTGTTATTCAGGTTAAATTATATATGACAGTTTCAAAGCCAATCTAATGTTTTTTATCAATTTTTTTTTTGAAAATTGCAGACATAAACGGATTTGACAGTTTAAATGTTTTTTTGTTAGGAAAAGCATAAAAAAATAGAATGTTGTATTTCTAAAAATGTAAAAAACAAAACTAAGTAGTAAATGGAAAAATAAACACAAATAGTTTAGTGTAGAGTAAAACTATCCAAAATTATTCGAGCAAAACACGGTAGAGACTTATGGTTTTAATCTGAACTAATAAAACAAATCTGATCAGACTAATAACCTGCTGAGTCGGATGGCGAGCGAAAGGAGGATGTTCCCGGACGAGTAGTATCCCTATGACGTTTAGCGATACTCGAACCGCCGCCTCCATTGCCGCTGCCTCCAGATGTGGATATCTGAACCTGCTGTTGTCTCTCACGGCGTCTGGCAACGGGGATCCACGTGCTCCTCACATGAGTGGAACAATCGAAGCCACGGCTCTTACAGCAAGTCCTACAACGCATGTGAGTGCAATCTTTCTTGGCTTGGTTCCCACAGTCCCGACAGCTTATGGTGATGGATCTTGATGATGTGGCTACATCAGAGACGTCGATCTGATGACCTGGATAAAGATCCAGGCTTTGTTGCTGTGGTTGTGACTGATGATGATGCATGAGAAGCTGCTGCTCTGGTGGAATCTGCCACTGGCTCGAGCCTGGGGTAATATTATTGGTGTTTGTATTTGATCTATACCAAGCCCAATTTGTATTTTGTTGTTGTTGATTTTCTTCTTCTTCGTATCCGTTGTTGTTGTTGTTGTTGTTTCCTCCTAATGAAAACATCCCAGACATTTTCTAATACCTAACACTTTAAACCCTAATCTTGACCCAATAGTTTACATACAACAAAAACCCTAATTACCATGACATCCTTAAGACTCTTGTCTTCTTCTAATTATCACTCGTGGGTATTGCTTGCTCTTCCAATCAAAATTCCAATGCTTTCCAAGATCTCTTTCTCTCTCGGAACAAAACAAAAAAGTGTGTAGTGAGGTAGTTGAAGTGAGAGAAAGTAAGAAGAAGAAACAAAAGAGAAGAAAGAAAGAAGAATTTAAGCTGTCTGTTTATAAAATCTTTATTAGTATTCTATATATTGATTTTCTGCAAGCCGCCGTGGGGCTTTGAGCTTTCTCTTTCTTCTGCTCTGCTCATCCCCAGAATTTAAGTCTCTCTCTCTCTCTCTAACACTCTGATTTGGGCTTTTGAAGATTCTATGAAACCAAAGTGAAAAACTTTTCTTTCCTCTTCTCACTTCGGCTTTGTCTGAAGAAAACGCTTCTAGTTATGTCCTTATGAGTGAACAAAAAAAAAGTTCTTAACATATTTCACCCCAAAATTTTTTTTTA